>NC_090073.1:9177296-9264809 GCF_038355195.1 Osmerus mordax | reverse complement strand
TCATCTTACTCAGCAGCAGAGCTGGCTGACCCAGTTAGAGGGGGTGGAGGGGGGGCTGGAGGTTAGAGGGGTGGAGGCCTGGTCGGACCTGCTGGAGGGGCTGGAGGTTAGAGGGGTGGAGGAGGGGATGGAGGTTAGAGGGGTGGAGGAGGGGCTGGAGGTTAGAGGGGTGGAGGGGGGGCTGGAGGTTAGAGGGGTGGAGGAGGGGGCTGGAGGTTAGAGGGGTGGAGGAGGGGCTGGAGGTTAGAGGGGTGGAGGAGGGCTGGAGGTTAGAGGGGTGGAGGAGGGGCTGGAGGTTAGAGGGGTGGAGGAGGGGCTGGAGGAGGGGCTGGAGGTTAGAGGGGTGGAGGGGGGGCTGGAGGTTAGAGGGGGTGGAGGGGGGCTGGAGGTTAGAGGGGTGGAGGGGGGGGCTGGAGGTTAGAGGGGTGGAGGAGGGGCTGGAGGTTAGAGGGGTGGAGGAGGGGCGTGGAGGTTAGAGGGGTGGAGGAGGGGCTGGAGGTTAGAGGGGTGGAGGAGGGGCTGGAGGTTAGAGGGGTGGAGGGGGGGGCTGGAGGTTAGAGGGGTGGAGGAGGGGCTGGAGGTTAGAGGGGTGGAGGAGGGGCTGGAGGTTAGAGGGGTGGAGGAGGGGCTGGAGGTTAGAGGGGTGGAGGAGGGGCTGGAGGTTAGAGGGGTGGAGGAGGGGTGGAGGAGGGCTGGAGGTTAGAGGGGTGGAGGAGGGGCTGGAGGTTAGAGGGGTGGAGGCCAGCCAGGCCTGCTGCTGGAGCTGGAGGGGCCTGGAGGTCACTGTGTAGCTGAGCATGGCTCTCTCCCTGGCTGGCTGGTTGGCTGGGCAGTAGAAAGGGACTTTACCCTGCTGGCTGGCTGGCTCGATGGCTGGGGTGGCAGGTTGTCTGGCTGGTCTGCCTGGCTGGCTGCCTGGCTGGCTGCCTGGCTGGCTGGGTGGCTGGCTGGCTGGCTGACTGGCTGGGTGGGTGGCTGGCTGGGTGGCTGGCTGGGTGGCTGGCTGGCTGGCTGGCTGGCTGGTTGGGCTGGCTGGCTGGCTGGCTGGGTGGCTGGTGGCTGGGTGGCTGGTTGGCTGGCTGGCTGGGTGGCTGGCTGGCTGGGGCAGTAGAGGGGTCTGGGGAGAGAGCTGGAGGTCATGTTGTTGTATGGTCGTCAGGAGCAGGTTGTTGAACACCTCCAACGTGTGTGTGTGTGTCCTGTCTGTGTGTCTGTGTGTGTGTGTGTGTGTCCTGTCTGTGTGTGTGTGTGTGTGTGTGTCCTGATTGCTGTCTGCTGAGTGTGTGTGTGTGCTGGTGCAGGTGACGAATAGTGCTGAGAGGCATCTGGTGGTGACTCTGAAGAGGTGAATGAGGATGGACTAGACACACACACACACACACATAAACACACACACACACACACACAGTGGCTTGTCATGGGCTCTGCAGAAGCTGCATGGGTGGGCTGTGCCAGAAGGTCAGAAGACTGACATTCCACCAGGGACCGGAACGCAGACTTGAGTACTGATGTCTGGAGTGTTCATACAAGATCTCTTACACGAACACACTCTCTCTCTTTCTCTCTTTCTCTCTCTCTCTCCCTCTCCCCCCCCCCTCTCTCTCCTCCCTCTCCCCCCCCCCTCTCTCTCTCTCTCCCTCTCTGTGTTTCTTCTTTGTCCTCTCTGTGGTTCCTTGTTGGGTGGTGTTGGCCGCGGGGCCGGGAGCCACACAAAGACCTCGTTATCCAGCAGCCCACCACCAGGCTCGGGTGTCCTGGGCTCCGAGAGGAGCCAGAGAGGGCCGTCCACATCGCTCACAACAACCTGGCCAGCGAGACACTAGACACACACACTCAAGGTCGTCCTGTGTGTGTGTGTGTTTATCCAGATGTTGTCGTGCGCTTAGTGAGATTAGACACAACACACCCCCGTGACCTCCCCGTGACCCCTGAGGGGGGTCGACCCCACCGAGAAACAATAACAACTTGTTAATTCAGAACACGCTTTTATCCAAGACAACGGGCGGGTGGGATCCGAACCTGGGACCTCTTGGTCTGCTGTTAAATGCTCCAACCACTGAGCTGTAGCCAGCCCTGAGCGCCACTAAGACATGTTTATAACCCTCGCTGTTGCATGGCTGCAGTCTGCCCCTAGCTCCCCCCCCCTCCTCCTCCTCCTCCCACCTCCTGACCCGGGCTCTGCCTGACCCGGGCTCTGCCTGACCCCAGACACGCCCCCCAGGTGTGGTCCTGAGGTCTCCGAGGCCAGGCTTGGTTCACTATCCTGGCTTCACAGACAGACAGTAACTACCCGACACCAAGAACACTGCATTGATGGAAGTTCTGCCTCCGTTATAACAAGTCTGTCTGTGTTTCTGTGTGTGTCCTGTGTGTGTGTCCTGTGTGTGTGTTCTGTCCTTGTGTGTGTTCCTCCAGGACGCAGGCAGAGATGGCCCACACGTGTCGCGGCACCATAAACCTGGCCACGGCCCACATCGACACCGAGGACGCTTGCAACATCGTGCTGAGCAGCGGGGCCGCACCTACCACCTGAAGGCCGGCACGGAGGTGGAGAGGCAGCGCTGGGTCACCGCCCTGGAGCTGGCCAAGGCCAGGGCCATACGCATGATGAACGAGCAGTCAGGTGAGAGCGGGAGCAGGCCTGCGGGTGGGTGTTTTGGTTTTTTTCGCTGGGTTTGTGATTAGGGTTTGTGGTGTTTTTTTGGTTAGTTTGTGTGGTTTTTTCGTTCGATAGGTGTGTGTGGTGTTTCGGTCGATAGGTGTGTGTGGTGTTTCGGTCGATAGGTGTGTGTGGTGGTTTCGGTCGATAGGTGTGTGTGGTGTTTCGGTCGATAGGTGTGTGTGGTGTTTCGGTCGATAGGTGTGTGTGGTGTTTCGGTCGATAGGTGTGTGTGGTGTTTCGGTCGATAGGTGTGTGTGGTGTTTCGGTCGATAGGTGTGTGTGGTGTTTCGGTCGATAGGTGTGTGTGGTGTTTCGGTCGATAGGTGTGTGTGGTGTTTCGGTCGATAGGTGTGTGTGGTGTTTCGGTCGATAGGTGTGTGTGGTGTTTCGGTCGATAGGTGTGTGTGGTGTTTCGGTCGATAGGTGTGTGTGGTGTTTCGGTCGATAGGTGTGTGTGGTGTTTCGGTCGATAGGTGTGTGTGTGTGTGGTGTTTTGTTTGTGTGTGTGTGGTATTGGCTTAGCTGTCGTCTATGTGTACTCAAGATTAGCCCGTTGTTCTACGTGCAAATCTGCCTGTCCAGGATGTGATGTGAGTAAACACAGCGTGTTCACATCCGCCCTGCCTTGCTACATTTAACAGACCTCTCGTCCACCACGGCCTCTTTGGCAGTCAACACTTCTGAGAAGCCCAGCAGGGTGTTGTTTTTCATCCTGACCACCAGAGGGCAGCGTGACAGAGCTGCTCCTCCTGCCAACTTCTCACACCTCATTTCCTTCCATTCACCCAAGCACCCAGCAGGGGGCAGTGTGTCTCAACTGCCCCTCTCCCAGGAGTGGCTACATCGAAAGGATAGAGAGATCGAAAGGATTTTCGGTCGAACTCACTGTCGACCAGGAAGTAAAGCAGTTCCTGGAGAACAGGAAATGAGAACGCAGGCCTTGATGAGGTTGTGACCTCCGGCTGTGTGTCTGCTCTACTCTTCTCTCCTCTTCTCCCCTCTCCTCTCCTCTCTCCCCTCTCCTCTCTCCTCTCCTCTCTGTCATCGCCCTCTGCCCAGCCCAGCTCAGGATTGGCTGGCTGCAGGTCATCATTCTCTATCCATGGTGCTGAAACACAAGCCAAACTGATCCATGTTGTGGGGAATTGATTAGTAATGCCTGCTGGGGTGTGCTTCCCTAGTACTGCCTAACCCCACTCACCCTCCCTCCCTCCCTACTTCCCTGTCCTCCATATCCCTCCCTCCTTCCCCCCATTCACGCCTGCTTCTCTCTCTCCCTCCCTCCTTTGGTCCTCTTCCACGCTCGTCCGCTCCCCCTCTCTCTCTCTCTCTCTCACTCTCCCGCTCTCCCTCCCTCCTCTCTCTCTCTCTCTCTCTCTCTCTCTCTCTCTCTCTCTCTCTCTCTCTCTCTCTCTCTCTCTCTCTCTCTCTCTCTCTCCCACTCTCCCTCTCTCTCTCTCCCACTCTCCTCTCTCTCTCTCTCTCTCTCTCTCTCTCCCACTCTCCCTCTCTCTCTCTCTCTCTCTCTCCAGCTCCTCTCGTTCCCAGTGCTCCTGTGCTTTGCATTCAGGAGGGTTTGGTTCTGAGTGCAGCGAGCCTGTGTCTGTGCTGCTGTGTCTGTACTGCTGTGTCTGTACTGCTGTGTCTGTGCTGCTGTGTCTGTGCTGCTGTGTGCTTCTCCTGCTGCCTCACAGCTGCTCTCAGGCACCGCGCCGGGAGGGAGGAATGCTGGGATAGTAGCAGTCACCTCGCTGTGAGTACGGAGCAATTGTCTCAAGAGGGATGGGCTAGGTCGCTGTGCGTGTGTGTTTGTTAGAGTGTGGGTCCATATGTACTGTAGCTCTTGATTGGCTAGTTCTGTGTTCTGTCCTAAATGCTCTTTCTATCGGGCTGTTTGTTAGCCTGGGTTGGACAGCTCAGTTGTCCAGTTAAGCTGATCTAACGGACCTCTGTCACATCTGTCTGGTTAGCTATGGCAATCACAGGCCTGGCAATCTGGGGGGGGGGGGGTACAGATCAGTGGTTAGAGCATTTGACTGTCGGTCAAGAGATCGCTGGTTCAAATCCCTCTCTGTACGTGGTTTTGGATATATTGTCTGCTGGTTGAAAACCTCCTTGTTTTAATCAGTTGGTGAACCAGTTTCCCTGTGTTTCCCCAGGTGTCAGACACACCTTCCAACCATCCTGGTAATTAAAGAAGGGGATCATGATTGTAACAGATGGTGTGTAGAAGCTCTCCTCCTAATGAGGGTGGTGTGGGATTCAGGTTGGTGAGGGTGTGATGAGCGTGCTGTGTGATTAATAGGTTTCTGTCGCTACTGTTGTTGTTGTTTGTTGTTGAGTTGGGGAAGGTGAAGTCTTCTTCCTGTGTGTTCACTGTGCTGGGAGAGCTGGGAGAGGTTCAGTGTTCCTGGGAGAGCTGGGAGAGGTTCAGTGTTCCTGGGAGAGCTGGGAGAGGTTCAGTGTTCCTGGGAGAGCTGGGAGAGGTTCAGTGTTCCTGGAGAGCTGGGAGAGGTTCAGTGTTCCTGGGAGAGCTGGGAGAGGTTCAGTGTTCCTGGGAGAGCTGGAGAGGTTCAGTGTTCCTGGGAGAGCTGGGAGAGGTTCAGTGTTCCTGGGAGAGCTGGGAGAGGTTCAGTGTTCCTGGGAGAGCTGGGAGAGGTTCAGTGTTCCTGGGAGAGCTGGGAGAGGTTCAGTGTTCCTGGGAGAGCTGGGAGAGGTTCAGTGTTCCTGGGAGAGTGGGTTAGGACACACGCATGCTTGGGTGGGTAGTGGATGCTGGAATGCTGCTTCTCTGTTGCAACACTTGTTCTCTTGGTACAGTTGCTCTCTCTGTTTCTCTCTCTGTCTGTTTTCCTCTGTCCTCCTCGCCTTTCTTTCTCTCCTTCTCTCTCTGTTTCTTCTTCTGGTTTCTCTGTTGTTATGTAGTCCCAGGTGGGGGGGGGGGGGGGGATGAGGCTCCTGATGTTCCTCCAGGAGCCTCATCAGCTCTCTCTCTCTCTGTCTCTGTCTCTCTCTCTCTCTCTCCTCTCTCTCTCTCTCTCTCCCTCTCTTTCTTTGATCCCATGTTCCTGTCTGTGTCTCTGGAGGCAGGGAGGAGGCAGGGAGGAGGCAGGGTGGAGGCAGGGAGGAGGCAGGGTGGAGGCAGGGAGGACGCAGGGAGGACGCAGGGTGGAGGCAGGGTGGAGACAGGGTGGAGGCAGGGTGGAGGCAGGGAGGAGGCAGGGTGGAGGCAGGGAGGAGGCAGGGTGGAGGCAGGGGTGGAGGCAGGGAGGAGGCAGGGAGGAGGCAGGGAGGATGCAGGAGGACGCAGGGTGGAGGCAGGGTGGACGCAGGGTTGAGGTAGGGCGGAGGCAGGGCGGAGGCAGGGCGGAGCAGGGAGGAGGCAGGGAGGACGCAGGGTGGACGCAGGGTGGACGCAGGGTGGAGGTAGGGTGGAGGCAGGGTGGACGCAGGGAGGAGGCAGGGTGGACGCAGGGAGGACACAGGGTGGAGGCAGGCTGGACGCAGGGTGGAGGCAGGGTGGAGGCAGGGTGGAGGCAGGGTGGAGACAGGGTGGAGACAGGGCGGAGGCAGGGTGGAGGCAGGCTGGACGCAGGGTGGAGGCAGGGTGGAGCGTCTCCCAGATATTTCACTGAAGTGTGTTGAATGCTCTTTAAATACACCCCGTCAGGACAGTGTTTCCCCCTCCTTTACCGTGCTGGTGCAGGGCTGGAGTCCTCACCCGCACCAGAGACACTCTCTCTCTCTCTGTCCCTCCCTCTCTCCCTCCCCTCTCTCTCTCTCTCTCTCTCTCTCTCTCCCTCCCTCTCTCTCTCCTCTCTCTCTCTCTCTCTCTCTCTCTCTCTCTCTCTCTCTCCTACTCTCTCTCTCTCTCTCTCTCTCTCTCTCTCTCTCTCTCTCTCTCTCTCTCTCTCTCTCTCTCTCTCTCTCTCTTTCTCCGTCCTCGCTACATTTTACACTCAAGTGCGTTCAAGAAAGGGCTATTATCTAAGTATGCGTTTGTGAGTACGTGTGTGTTTGTGTGAGAGAATGTGTGTGTATGACAATGTGTGCGTGTGAGAGAGAATCCGTGTGTGTGTGTCGTATATCAGACTAAACTCAATAACACAACCTGTCTGTGTTATACAGCCCTGCCGTACAGCGTGTTAATCAGGGCACAAGCCATCTGCAGAACAATGACAGCCGTTTGCGTGGAGTGCCGTCATGTAACAGAGACCCAGAGCAGGCTGGTGTGTGTCTCTGCTGGATGGGGGGGGGTGATCTGTGCTGTGTACAGAGGATCTACACACTACAAGGAAGACAAATCCATTGTTCTGTTGGTTTTTGTGTCCCAGCCAAAGACACACAGATTCACTCAGACATCTCTCACACTCACACACACACACACTCTCTCCCACCCTCTCTCTCTCACACGCACACACACACACACTCTCTCCCACCCTCTCTCTCTCACACTCACCACACACACACACTCTCTCCCACCCTCTCTCTCTCACACACACACACACACACACACTCTCCCACCCTCTCTCTCTCACACGCACACACACAAACACACTCTCAAAGTTCAGCTCTTGTTATGTAGTAAAGGACTTGGTCGTTATTGAAAATCAGGTCCCTGGAAGGAAGGCTTGTTTCCCAGAAGCCAGCAAGGCTGGAACCGGACGCCCAGAGAACATGGAAGGAGTTTTGGTATTCCAGCACACTCCAGTTCTTCTGTCCCTAATTGGATTGCTGTCTCGTGGCTTATCTGGATCAGTTGTCATCTGCAGCTGATTAGAAGCCCCTTCCCCCTCCCTCCTTCCTTCCTTCCTTCCCTCCTTCCCTCCTTCCCTCCTCCCTCCTTCCCTCCTTCCCTCCTTCCCTCCTCCCTCCCTCCTCCCTCCCTCCCTCCCTCCTCCCTCCCTCCTTCCAGAGAAGACTCAGATGGCTTTGGTACACAGGCACACATTCAGCTGGGGAACAGCGGTCTGTGCTGTAACTTAGGTTGGCCTTAATCACAGCATCTCGGTGAGAAACTCAAGAGGATATGTGAAGTCTCTGACAAAGACTGTGGCGTGTGTTTGTAACACGTCATCATGAAATATCTCTCTCTCTATATATATATATATATATATATATTTTTTTTTTTTACCTCATCCCAAAATTTCAACATCTGCATAACTTCATGAATCCTCTGTCAGCTCATTGGCTGGTTAACCCCCCCCCCTCACCCCCCCTTGACCCCCTTCAATTCCCCATCGTGTCATTGTTTTCATGTGACCACTATCAGCCGTTCCTCCAGTCACCATGTGGCTGACAGATGGGGCCGTACGAGAGCCTGTTCCTCTGAGCGCGTGCAAAGAACTCACCCGGCAACAGCGATGACTCACAGACATATTGACAGACAGCTGTAATTGGTCTGTGCTGCGCGGGGCGTCAATATGAAGTGTTGTGTCAGCGTGTAATTGCAAAATCATCAAGTGGAACCGTCTCCCTCTCTCTCTCCAGTGAGACAGGAAGGAAGTCATCATCCTGGGGTTTTAACTCTGAGCTAATTACACATCCTCAAACTGTCACAACTCATCTTCACCGTAGGAGGGTCGACTCTCAGAAAAGAGCTCAAAACGACATCCTGTTCCCTTGTGAATCACAACAGCAGTGTGTGTGATCAAGTGTGTGAGTGTGTGTGTGTGTGTGATCAAGCGTGTGTGTTTGTATTTGTCTGTCTAGCGGCAGGGTTTGAAGCGTGGCTACATTTAGATTCCCCTTCCCTGAAAGCTTCCGGGCTGTGTAGCCCTCAGTCACACATCTGACGAGCGCCACCATCACACTGACAACGTTAGAAGCCACCATCACCATGACAACGTTAGAAGCCACCATCACAATGACAACGTTAGAAGCCCCATCACCATGACAACGTTAGAAGCCACCATCACACTGACAACGTTAGAAGCCACCATCACCATGACAACGTTAGAAGCCACCATCACACGTTAGAAAGTCAGCATCAGAAACTCTCTGGGGAAAAATTACACCTTTCTTGACCGGGGAAAAAAAAAGATCAGAACCCCCCCCTGTCCGTCTCCTCAGAGGAAACCACTCTCTCCTTTGATCTCCGCTCTCAGAGACGAGCCCAGAATCTCACGGCTCAGAGAAGTGTTCATCTTGACCTGCTGTCAACACTTCTTCCTGACAGTCAGCAGTCTGGTTGCTAGGAACGTAACCTGCACAAGGACAGCATGAAAGCTGCTGTGGTGACAAAGAGGTGCATTCTGGGTAGAGGCAGGAGCTGAATTCCAATGATGACGTCACCGTCTCTGCGACGCTCCAATAGGGCGGCTCAGAGGGCCGCTTGTCATTTACATAATCGAGACAATTACGGAGGTTGCTGTGACGACAGAGGTTGCTGTGACGATGTTGGCTGCAGTCTCCAAACCGTGTGTGTGTGTGTACCTGAGAGTGTGTGATATTTTTGGCATGAAGCGTGTGTGTGTGTGTGTGTCACGTGCATGTCTGTAACTGACACTGTTCCCTGGCTCTGCAGGAGCTGTGCGCACACAGAACGGTGTGGCGACCAAGGTGACCTTGCGATGCAGCTTGCTGTCCCGTATCTAAACGATCCCCTGCCGCTCTGGCTGGGTGGGGGTGTGTGTGTGGTGTGTGTGTGGGGGGGTGTGTGTGTGTGGGGGTGTGTGTGTGTGTGACCAAGCTGATCCAGCTGAAGCATGCTCCTCTTGCTACGCTAACGAGGAAAGCCCATGATTGAGAAGCTGCTTTATCCCCTGATGTCCTTGATGATGGTGAGCACTGCCCTCAGTGACATTCCCGCCCCTGCGTGCTAGTCTGTCGCCTGATGGCAGTCTTGTCCAGAACACTCCTGCCAGGAAGAGGTCTCTCTCTCCAGCCCTGTGCTAGGCTGTCCTGATCCCACACAGCCCTGTCCTCAAACAGTTAACTCTCCACTTCTCCTGTCAAACTCAGAGGACCAATGGGAGGGGGAGGAGAGAGGAAGAAGCGATGCATTATGGTCCAGGTTGTATGGATGGATGCCGGCAGTCGAGTCCTATCTCTTCCCTCCCTCCCTCCCATCCTCCCTCCCTCCCATCCTCCCTCCCTCCCTCCCCACCCCGGCACTGCATTGAGAACAAGCATGTGGAGGAGAATCATAAATGTGCTGGGAGGTGTGCGTGCACGTGCGTGCGTTCCTGAGAGCCGAGGAGGCGAAAACGAGAAGCCTTGCAAGACGAGGGGAAAGACCGCCCGCCCGTGTGTGTGTGTGTGAGAGAGAGAGAGAGAGCGTGTGGTGTGTGTGAGGGAGAGAGTGTGTGTGTGTGTGTGAGGGAGAGAGAGAGAGCGTTGGTGCAGCGGCAAGGCCAGATGCGTGTGTGACAGCGGGCGTGCCGGTGTGTGTGTGTGCGTGCGCCTCCGCGATGCTGAATCAGGAGAACGGCAGCCTCCGCCCCTCACGGCTGGCCGTCAGGATGTAGCGGCCCGCGGCGCCGTGCCGTCTCAGGGAACGCCGGCCTGCGGAGAGGAGGAGGAGGAGGAGGAGGAGGAGGAGGAGGAGGAGAGAGGGGGATGAAGGGCGGGGGTGCTGGGAGCAAGGGCCGGTTCCCTCCTTCTGTGCCTCGGGGTGTCTGGGGAAGGGGAGGCAGGCTGCGTACGCTCCAGGGCAGCCGCGGAGCCCCGCACCCCCAGCCCTCTGTACAGCGCCGCTCGCAGGAAGCCCTCCTCGTCCTGCCATCTCCTCCACCTCGTATGCCTGAGAGGTACACATCCCTCCATCTCTCTCTCTTTCTCTCTTTCTTTCTTCTTCTCTTCGTGTGGATGCCGTACTGCAGAGACTGTTGCTGTGAGCTGCTCCTCTCTGTGTCCTCTCCCCTTCTGTGTTCTCTCTTGCTCTCTCTCTCTCTCTCACACTCTCTCTCTCTCTCTCTCTTCATCCCCCACTTGTCTCTCTCTCTCCCTCTCTATCATCTCTCCTCTCTCCCTGCTTTCAGCATATGTCATTAGCATAAAGACGTCATGATGCAACTAGCTGTGTTGGTGGGTTCATTTTTACCTGCCATGTTCAGGAGAGAGTAAACAGAGTAAATTGGACCAGTAGTGTGCAATATGTTCATGACGTTTGGTGTTAGTGTCCTGTAAGGAGAGATTCCCAGGACCTGTGGTTCCCAGGGCCCTAGTGCCCCTCTAAACATAGTCATAGAGATGACCTTAGAAGACATGATTGCACTGCTTGAGGACAGGCCCACTGTGATTGTTTACATGTCCATTAATAGATGTTTTATTCATGAGTTAATGGACTGACAGGGGAGATTTGGAGGAAAAGGCAGTGTTAATCTGTGGAACATGATTCTGAAGTCACGAGTTATTCTATTCAACTCAGGAGTGACTTGAGTTGGTTATTTAAAGATACGCTGAGTTGGTGGTGCTTTGGGTAAATATATTCTTGCGTTTCAGCAACACAACACAATTGTCTTTCGTTTTCCCATCCATCACTCCATCCCTCTGTTTCTCTCGCGCCCTCCCTCCCACATCTCTCCTTCTCTCATCTCTCCCTCCTCCTCGGTCGTTGGCATGCCGGGTGAAACCCTCAGCAGGACAGCCTGGGCTATCCTGCCCTGGGCGCTCTCTCCCTCTCTCTCTCTCTCTCTCTCTCTCTCTGCTCATTCTCTCGCTCACTCTCTCTCTCTGCTCACTCTGTCTTTTCTTTCTGCTGCATTACATTCATTCTCAGATGGAGGCCAGGCTGTGTCACACACACACACAATCAAGAATGAAAGACTCAATCACACACACCCACGAAAGAACGACTCGCTCACAAATGAACAAACTCACTCACTTACTGTCTTAATCACTCTCACCACACACACTCAACAGTGCAGTGAATGTGGCGTGAATGTCAGTCTGAAGACATTTGAACTCGTCAACCAATGTTTCTATTTCAGGCTTAGCATTAGCATAGCTCTGTTAAATCCATCCACATGGCTTGTCCTGGATCGCAGCGTGAGGAGGAGGCTGTTCTGTGTCCTTGACCTGCTTTCCACCAATCACAGCTAGGCCTGTCTCCCTTCTTCCTACTGGACCACACACACACCGCACTCTGTCCCAAAATATCAGGTTTCTGATGAATAATCCCAGATTAAAGGAGGGAAGATTGAGGGAAGGAAGAGAGGAGAAAGAGATGGAGAGAGAGAGAGAGAATGAGGGGAGATGGGAAGAAGGTAGAAGAGAGAGAGATGGCTTCACTCGTCCCAGCTAGTCCTCCCCCATAACTAAACTGTCCTTGGAGAGAGGGCATTGTTCCACCAGCTCCAAACGTACCCTGCAGTGTGTGTGTGTGTGTGTGTAGCCGCAGTTCCTGCGTGTCTGTGGAGGCAAAGGCAAGGATGTTGTTCCGGTAGAAGATGCAGAGACTATGAGCCAGCTAGTCCTTCAGTCACCCTTCAGTCACCCTTCAGTCACCCTTCAGTCACCCCGCAGTCAGCCTGCAGTCAGCACATACACACAAACAAACAGGCTGATATAGCCTACACGTGACCAGCTATTTGAAGTGGCGTTGTGCTCTTATTGGCAGAATGAGGGTGAATAATTAGAGCAGCGCTACAAACTGGAACCTGTTTATTTAGCTTCATCTGTGTTCCTGCAGCAGATCTACAAAGATCTGGAATCTAGACCCTAGATCTAGACCTACATGGGGATAGATCAACATGGGTCTAGGTTTACATCAGTCTAGATCTACGGGGGGCTAGATCTACATAGGTCTAGATCTACGTGGAGCTAGATCTACATAGGTCTAGATCTACGTGGAGCTAGATCTACATAGGTCTATATCTACGTGGGAGCTAGATCTACATAGGTCTAGGTCTACGTGGAGCTAGATCTACATAGGTCTAGATCTATGTGGAGCTAGATCTACATAGGTCTAGATCTACGTGGAGCTAGATCTACATAGGTCTAGGTCTACGTGGAGCTAGATCTACATAGGTCTAGATGTGGAGCTAGATCTACATAGGTCTAGGTCTACGTGGAGCTAGATCTACATAGGTCTAGGTCTACGTGGAGCTAGATCTAAATAGGTCTAGCGTGGTGCGCTGGGATATTAATACTCGACGAAATGCCTCGAATATGCTCCCCCACTTCCAACACACAGAACCCCCTTTCACACACACAAACACACACACAAACACACACTCCACAAACATTCCTGTGCTGTACTGCTCCGAGGGTTAAGGGTCAGTCATGCTTTACCAATTGTATAACTGTTAGCCAATTAACCACCCTGGGCCTCACAAACACACACACACACTGAGCCTGGGAGAGCCACAGCAGTTAGAGACACCAGCTCTGACCTGATTCATCTCCCAGTGTTTGAGCTAGTCATGGGGGAAGATCATCCACTGCTCATGTCTGTCTTCGATCTCTGACTGGGCTGGGCTGGGGTGAGCTGGGTTGGACTTGTGTCTCTGCTCTCGTCTTCCGGATGCGATCAGCGGGAGTGTGTGGCCAGGGCTGCTGTCTCAGGTCTGAGGGCACATGGAGGGGCAGAGCTGCAGAGCTGGGGGTGAGGAACAACCTCCTCCATCCTCCTTCAGGATCTCTTCACCTTTCCTTCCTCCTTCTTTCTTCCCTTCCGTCACTCCTTTCCTCCCTCGCTTCCTCCTTCCTTCCTTCCTTCCTTCCTTCTGTGCTTGTGACAGCAGACTGGAACGGGCTGTGTGTGACCATGTTGGTTGGAGGTTACAGTTTTCTGTCTGGGCTAGCTAGCTCTGCTGTGTACAGGATAACTGTGATAGCTCTGATAACTCTGCAGTGTACAGGATAACTCTACAGTATAGCTGTGATAACTGCAGTGTACAGGATAACTACAGTATAGCTGTGATAACTCTGCTGTGTAATGGATAACTCTACAGTATAGCTGTGATAACTCTGCAGTGTACAGGATAACTCTACAGTATAGCTGTGATAACTCTGCAGTGTACAGGATAACTCTACAGTATAGCTGTGATAACTCTGCAGTGTACAGGATAACTCTACAGTATAGCTGTGATAACTGCAGTGTACAGGATAACTCTACAGTATAGCTGTGATAACTCTGTACTCACATAGCTCTGTGTGTACACGCCCCCCGGCCCTAGGAACAAGAGGCCCAGTGTTTCGGTTGTTGACGTCCTAACTAACTTCACTACGTATGTCACATGTGTTTGCTTTTGCCCTAGTGAAGTGCATCAGATTGTTCCTGCGTGTGGTCTAGAAAACACACCCACCCTGTGCTCTTTACCCTACAGCTTGCCTATAGCTTTTTTCCCCTTAGTCGTGTGTGCTGTAGATGTGGGTTTTGACTCTGGTCCAGTTTGTTGATGGGCGAAGTTGCTTTGTGTCTAGTTCACACTCTGTATGATCTTGAACATGGAGGTCAGTGAGCTGGAGAAGCCCTAACGTCTCCAGGGGTGTGCTCTAACGCTTGAGTGAGGCTGGATCAGTTTCTGAGGTATGACCTGTGGTGTATTTCTGTCCCAGAGCACGCGTGTGTGTGTTCAGATGCTGACACGGTGTTCTGGTGAGTTCCGTTTGCCCCTGAGTAGCCTCTGTCCTCGTCACAGCAGAAGGGCTTTTACAGACGACCGGCTGAACTCCCTGACTCGCCTCAAACGTCTCTCTTCTGCTTCTGTGGAGTTTCGCCTGAATCTTCTCCAGAGAGGAACCGTTTAGTGTGTGTGTGTGTCTGTGTGTGTGTGTGTGTGTGTGTGTCTGTGTGTGAGAGAAGAATCAGGCTGTAAAATGTAGCCGCGGAGAAGAGTGCTTATTAAAACACATTTAGGCTAATCAGTAAAGTAATTACAGTATTGTGTGTTTTTATGGTGTCACTGTGTTGACATGCACTCGGTGGCTGATTACCTGGGTGCCTGGGTGTTCACTCGTCGGCGTGTGTGTGTGTGCCTGTGTGCTCCCTTCCGTACGTGTTTGTGTGAACATGTTGATGAAGCAGGTCAGCTGTGTGTGTGGACCTCTCCACCCCCGTGGTGCAGGGTGTAGCACACAGCTAACAGCACACAGCTAACAGCACACAGCTAACAGCACACAGCTTCCTGCATGTGTGCTGAGGCGTGTGTGTGTGGTCCTCTCCACCCCCGTGGTGCAGGGTGTAGCACACAGCTAACAGCACACAGCTTCCTGCATGTGTGCTGAGGCGTGTGTGGTGTGGTCCTCTCCACCCCCGTGGTGCAGGGTGTAGCACACAGCTAACAGCACACAGCTTCCTGCATGTGTGCTGAGGTCATCTCCCAGCTCGCTCTCCTCTTAAGTCTGAAGTGTCTCTAATGAGTTTCCAGTGATTTAGAACAGGGGGGGGGGGGCTGTGTGTGTCAGAGGGTCATGGTATGGTAAGGTTATTGATCGCCGCGGTAACTAAGGAACGTAGGCTTCACCTTCAGAGGAATCGATGAGAGTGAGATGAACGAGGCTGGAAGTTCCTGCTAGGAACGTGTCTCTCTAACATTCAGAAGATCCCTCACAGTCATCGCTTACCTCTCTCCATCTCTCTCTCTCTGTCTTTACCTCTCACCATCTCTCTCTCTCTCTCTCTCTATGTCTTTACCTCTCTCCATCTCTCTCTCTCTCTCTCTTTCTCTGTCTTTACCTCTCTCCATCTCTCTCTGTCTTTACCTCTCTCTCTCTGTCTTTACATCTCTCCATCTCTCTCTCTCTGTCTTTACCTGTCTCCATCTCTCTCTCTCTGTCTTTACCTCTCTCTGTCTTTACCTCTCTCTCTCTCTGTCTTTACCTCTCTCTCTCTCTGTCTTTACCTCTCTCTCTCTCTCTCTCTCTCTCTCTCTCTCTCTCTCTCTCTGTCCCTATCTCTCTCTCTCTCTCTCTCTCTACATCTCTGTCTCTCTGCCTGAGTAACACTTCCTTCCTCCCCTCTTCATCCCCCCCTCCCTCTTCCTCCTCCTCCTCCTCCTCCCCCCCCCCCCCCCCCCCCCCCTCCTGCAGATGACTCTGGGGAGGAGGAGCCCACGTCGCAGTCAGAGCGGAGCGACATCCACGGGACCCTGAAGACGCTGCTCAGCAAGCTGGAGGATCTGAGCACGTGCAACGACCTGATCGCCAAGCACGGCGCGGCGCTGCAGCGCTCGCTCAGCGAGCTCGAGGGCCTGCGCGTGCCCCCGGACGGCGGGGAGAAGGTGAAGGCCGTCAACGAGAGAGCCACCCTCTTCCGTATCACCTCCAATGCTATGATCAACGTGAGTGAGGGGGGGGGGAGGGATGGGGGGGGGGGGGGGGGTGAGAGGGATGGGGGGGGGGTTGGGGGAAGGAGGGGGCGAGGGATTGGGGTTCTTCAGAGATGAGGACGGTGTCGTGTTTGGGGACGTGGAGCGTTCAGGTGGACGGTGACATGTGGGTTTGTGCGCTCTTCCGGCTCAGAGGGCATGCTGCGAAGTCCTCCAGTGGTGGGTGATGGGACTGTGTGGTACAGACAGGACTTCCTAGGACTGTGTGGTACAGACAGGACTTCCTAGGTAGCTGCAGTGCCGTTTCACTCACACTTTATGGAAGACTTTGTGGCTGGGAACAGGGCAGATTACTTTGCACTTTTAACAACTGATTGTACTCTTGTTCCTTAGAAGCATGACTCGCTCCGTTTTTGCAGTCCAGTCCGTTCCTGTGTTGATTAATTGGGGAGGAAAAGGGAGCTTATTGGACAGGCAATTAAGTGGGTCTTTGAGGAAGGTCCGTCTCATTAAAACACCATCACATCTGTCTGGAGGAGCGGTGGAGTGAGGAAGGAGGGGGAGGAGGAGGGGGGGATTTAAGATTCCCTGTAGTGAGGCTGGTTATGTGAATGGTTCTGCTGAAACCAGTGGACCTGGTGAGAGTGTGTGTGTGTGTGTGCATGATTGTGTGTGTTTAACAACACAAGTGAACAGTAAGTGTATCCTGCATGCTCGCGAGCCCCTGGTGGGTCCCCCTCGCTCAGCCGTGAGCGTGCGGTAAAGCACACCAGCGCATCACACTCGACACCAGCAGCTGTTGACCCGGTGGACGGTCTGCGTGTTGAAGCGCTCGCTCTACCTCCACCGGCACGGCTCCCTCTCTCCCCGGGTCAGACGTAAAACTCCGTCACAGGAAGTCACAAGTCGTCTGTCTCCATAGTAACAGCTCAGCACAAAAGGGAGAAAAGTGGAAGTGTGGTGTTTTTAAAGCTGAAGTTTCACTGGACTTTAGAGGAAGCGACTTCCTCTGAGTCACACGCTGATTTAAACGTGAGTCTGGACTCCCAGCGTTTAAGACACACTTCATACTCGACCGCTGAAGGTAAGAGAATGTGCTTCTGCTGTGCCAGAATTAAACTGGGATTTACTGTCATGTGAGAGGGCTGGTGTACAGAGACTGTGAGCAGGTTTGTTGGCTAGGAGTGTGTGTGTGGTGGTATGTGTGAGGGTGTGTGTGAGGGTGTGTGTGAGGGTGTGTGAGGGTGTGTGTATGTGTGTGTGAGGGTGTGTGTGAGGGGTGTGTGAGGGTGTGTGTGTGTGGTGGTATGTGTGAGGGTGTGTGTGAGGGTGTGTGTGAGGGTGTGTGTGTGTGTTTGAGGGTGTGTGTGAGGGTGTGTGAGGGTGTGTGTGAGGGTGTGTGTGAGGGTGTGTGAGGGTGTGTGTGAGGGTGTGTGTGAGGGTGTGTGAGGGTGTGTGTGAGGGTGTGTGAGGGGGTGTGTGAGGGGGTGTGTGTGTGGTGGTATGTGTGAGGGTGTGTGAGGGTGTGTGTGAGGGTGTGTGTGAGGGTGTGTGTGTGACGGGGACTTTGTCATTGCCAGCGTTGCAAGGGTTGTCTTGTTGATGTGTTTAGCCGTGTGCTGTGAGAGAGATGACACTGTGCTCACGCCTCGCCCACTGTACACGCGTGTGTGTGTGTGTTCCGCCAGGCGTGTCGGGGACTTCCTGGACCTAGCGGAGACCCACAGCATCAGATGGCAGCGTGCGCTCCAGTATGAGCGGGAGCAGAGGAGCCGTCTGGAAGAGACCATTGAGCAGCTAGCCAAGCAGCACAACAGCCTGGAGAGAGCCTGGAGAGAAGCTCCACCCACAGCCAGCACAGCCAGCACTCCCGCCCCAGACCAGGGTGAGCCTGGCTGGCCTCGCGCCCCCTCCCCTCCTCCCCCCTCCCTCCCTGTCTCTCCTCCCTCCTCCCCCCTCCCTCCCTGTCTCTCCTCCCTCCTCCCCCCTCCCTCCCTGTCTCTGCTCCTCCCTCCCCCCTCCCTCCCTGTCTCTCTTCCCTCCTCCCCCCTCCCTCCCTGTCTCTCCACCCTCCTCCCCCCTCCCTCCCTTCCTGTCTCTGCCCTCCTCCCTCCCCCCTCCCTCCCTGTCTCTCCTCCTCCTCCCCCCTCCCTCCCTGTCTCTCCACCTCTCCTCCCCCCCCTCCCCCCTCTCTCCCTGTCTCTCCTCCCTCTTCCTGTCTCTCCACCTCTCCTCCCCCCCCCTCCCCCCTCCCTCCCTGTCTCCTCTCCCTCCTCCCCCCCTCCCTCCCTGTCTCTCCTCCCTCCTCCCCCCTCCCTCCCTGTCTCTCCTCTCTCCTCCCCCCTCCCTCCCTGTCTCTCCTCCTCCTCCCCCCTCCCTCCCTGTCTCTCCTCCCTCCTCCCTCCCCCCCCTCCCTCCCTGTCTCTCCTCCCTCCTCCCCCCTCCCTCCCTGTCTCTGCTCCTCCCTCCCCCCTCCCTCCCTGTCTCTGCTCCTCCCTCCCCCCTCCCTCCCTGTCTCTCCTCCCTCCTCCCCCCTCCCTCCCTGTCTCTCCACCTCTCCTCCCCCCCCTCCCCCCTCCCTCCCTGTCTCTCCTCCCTCCTCCCCCCTCCCTCCCTGTCTCTCCTCCCTCCTCCCCCCTCCCTCCCTGTCTCTCCTCCCTCCTCCCCCCTCCCTCCCTGTCTCTCCTCTCTCCTCCCCCCTCCCTCCCTGTCTCTCCTCTCTCCCTCCCCCCTCCCTCCCTGTCTCTCCACCTCTCCACATATGTGTGCGTGTGTCTCCAGCAGGGGCTGATAGGCTGCAGGAAGGCGAGGCGAGTGATGAAGATGAGGATACGGAGTTCTTCGACGCCATGGAGGACTCCCCCGCTTTCATCACCGTAACCGCTAGCGACAACGCGCAGCGCAGGTCAGCCAATCACAGCCCAAAGACCCACACCCTCCCTCCCCCTCCTCCTCCCCCTAGCGACCTGAGAATGAGCCCCTAGCAGGTTCCATCCCCTGAATGCGGGTGGGTCCTGGTGGGAGTCCTCATGTTGTCCTCCAGGTTAATGACAGAGGAGGTAGGTGATGGTGTAAGCCAGGCTTGTTTGCTTTTTTACCCAGCAGCTGCAGTATCTCTCACTGTGTGACTCACACCTTCCCCCAGAAACATCAGACACCTGCAGCAGGGAACTCATTAGTTCCCTCGCTCTGTACACACACACACTTGTGCATGCAAACACACACACACACACACACACAGATGAGTCGTGACGAGTATGATGGATCTATCTTGCGTGTGTGTGTGCGTGTGTGTGTGTGTTATACTAACAGTGCTGTGTGTTCCAGGCGTTCGCAGACCAGCCAGAGTGGAGCCAGTGGAGGTCAACCCCACGACTGGAACCAGGATGGCCATGTAAGTGGCGCTCGGACCGGACGCCATGTTTGTAGTTCTTCCAGGGTGGAGCTTGTAGGCTCCTTCAGTTCAGTTCTTACTTCAGCTGCTGTTTCAGCGGGCCTCTTGTCAGGAGGATCCCACGGATGTCAGCCTGGAGTGTTCTCACACACACACACACACACACACACACACACACATATGCCTGCCGTCCTTGTTCCCCGGGTGGTGCTGGAGACGCACAGCTGCTGTCTCTCGATGTCATTCTTCTGGATCTTAATTACCAGTCAGACATCTGCTCCATCCTCCATGTCCTCCTCCTCTCCTGTTCCCTCTCTCTCTTTCCCTCCCTCCCTCTCTCTCCCCCCTCCCTCCCTCCCTCTCTACTTCTTCCTCCCCTCTCTTCCCTCTCCTCTCCTTCCCTCTCTCTCTCTCTCTCTCTCTCTCTCTCTCTCTCTCTCTCTCTCTCTCTCTCTCTCTCTCTCTCTCTCTCTCTCTCTCTCTCTCTCTCTCTCTCTCTCTCTCTCTCTCTCTGACACTCTGCCCCCTCACTGTGACTCATCGAGTCCCTGTCACAGTCTGTCCAGGAAGTCTAGACTCATCCGCCCCCACAGTACGATCCGTGGTCCAATCACGGCCTGAGTTCAGTGGTGTCTCTGGGTCTGTCAGGTGTCGCCGAGCTGCAACAGCCTATCAGGGAAGGAGCTGCAGCCGGGCAGGAAGAGGCGGAGCCACATCCCAGACAAGCCCAACTACTCACTGAACCTCTGGAGCATCATGAAGAACTGCATCGGCAAGGAGCTGTCCAAGATCCCCATGCCTGTAAGTGTGTGTGTGTGTGAGTATGTGTGGATCACTTGTGTGTGTGTGTGAGCTTGGCGTGTGTTGATGTGGATTGGTCAGTAAGAGAGAAACAGAGCCAGAGCTGAAACAAAAACAACCTCTGACCTCTGACCAACTGCACGTGTGTGTGTGTGTATCTCCGTGTGTGTGTGTGTCCTCGGCAGGTCAACTTCAACGAGCCCCTGTCCATGCTCCAGCGCCTGACGGAGGACCTGGAGTACCACGAGCTGCTGGACCGGGCTGCGCGCTGCGAGGGCCTGGAGCAGCTGTGTCTGGTGGCAGCCTTCTCCGTGTCGTCCTACTCCACCACACTGCACCGCACGGCCAAGCCCTTCAACCCCCTGCTGGGGGAGACCTACGAGCTGGACCGCCTGGAGGACCACGGCTACCGCTCGCTGTGTGAGCAGGTACACACACACACACACACACACACATGCTCGCTGTGTGAGCAGGTACACACACACAGACACACACACCTACGTCTGATTTATGGCCTTCTGGAACAGTCCAACAGTGTGTGTAACCCTGTAACCCTTACCTCCTACACACACACACACACACACACACCCCAGGTGAGCCATCACCCTCCAGCTGCAGCTCATCATGTGATTTCCCAGCGAGGCTGGACCCTGTGGCAGGAAATCACCATCGCCAGCAAGTTCCGCGGAAAATACCTCTCCATAATGCCTCTGGGTGAGACACACACACACACACACACACACCCACACAGGACACACACACACCCACACAGGACACACACACACCCACACAGGACACACACATGTCTAATGTCTCACAGCTAAATCCTCGGTTGTGTCTGTCCCCTCCGTTTTGCCGTCCAGGAGCGATCCACCTGCAGTTCCACTCCAGTGGGAATCACTACGTGTGGAGGAAGGTCACCTCCACAGTGCACAACATCATCGTGGGCAAGCTGTGGATAGACCAGGTCTGTCCTCCTCCGCTCCCTTCCTCCCCTCCCCTTCTCCCCTACTCCCTTCCTCCCATATCCATCTCTCCTCCACTCCTTTCCCCTCCCCCTCCCCATCTCCCCTCCTCCCTTCCTCCCCTCCTCTCCTCCCCTCCCCATCTTTCCTCCTCCTCCCCTCCCCATCTCTCCTCCACTCCTCCCCTCCCCCATACTAGCAGTGTGTTTACCAGTGTACCAGTCTGTGTGTGTGTGTGTGTGTGTGTGCTCAGCTAGCTGTGTTTCAGCCCAGAACAGAGACTCATAAAGCAGCAGTGCTCCCCAGAGATTCATCTAGAATGAATCCCCCAAATCATCAGCCTCCTCTCTTAGACATGACCCAGTTACAGCCTGTCTGCATGTCTACCTGCCTGTCTGCCTGTCTACCTGCCTGCCTGCCTGTCTACCTGCCTGCCTGCCTGTCTACCTGCCTGCCTGTCTGTCTGCCTGTCTACCTGCCTGCCTGTCTACCTGCCTGTCTGTAGTCTGTGTCTTTTTTCTTTTCTTTTCCTGATGAGGTCATTTCTCTACCTTCTCTTGTCTTTCTAACCCCCCTTTTACCCTCTCTCTCCCCCTGTACCCGATCTCCTCTTACTGGTGTCTCTCTCTTTCTCTTGTATTTCCGGAACAGTCCGGGGATATTGAGATCGTCAACCACAGGACCAAGGAGACGTGTCAGCTCAAATTCTCCCCCTACAGCTACTTCTCCAGGGAAGTCCCACGCAAGGTAACATTTCCTCCTCCTTCTGCTCCTGCTTCTCCTATTTCCCCTTCCACCCACCCTCCTCTCCCTCCTCCTCCCCCCCCCTCCCTCACCTATCTCAGCCCTCCCCGAAACACAAGCTCTACATCTCCTACCTCACCCGACAATTAGAAGAGGTCCGGTCGCCCCCTGCTGGTGGTTTCTGGACTTCACAATCTGCACCCACCATCACCTCAGAGTTAGATTATATCGTTCTCACGCCAGAAGTAACCCTCCTCTCTCTCTCTCCTCTCTCCCTCCCCTCTCTCGCTCCTCTCTCTCTCTCCTCTCTCCCTCTCTCTCCCTCCTCTCTCTCTCCTCTCTCTCCCCCCTCTCTCCCTCCTCTCTCTCCCCCCTCTCTCCCTCCTCTCCCCCCTCGTCTCCCTCCTCTCTCGGCGTGCCGTTGCCCAGGTGACGGGGGTGGTGTTGGACGGCGGGGGCCAGGCCCAGTACGTCCTGTCTGGGACGTGGGACGACAAGATGGAGAGCGCCCGGGTGGTGCAGAGCTCCCGGGCGGGGGGCGCGGGGGCGGAGGGCAGGCAGAAGACTGTGTATCAGACCCTCGCCCCCAAGCTGCTGTGGAAGAAGTACCCACTACCGTAAGACCCCACATCTCACACTACAGCACCCTGTCTTGCACTACAGCACCCTGTCTGACACTACAGCACACTATCTTACATTACAGAACACTATCTTAACTTTACCCGCCACTCTCTCTCCCTGGCTCCCCTCCCTCCCCCCGTTGTCAGGGACAACGCTGAGAACATGTACCACTTCTCGGCGCTGGCCCTCACCCTGAACGAGCCGGAGGAGGGGGTGGGGCTGACCGACAGCAGGCTGAGGCCGGACCAGAGGCTGATGGAGGCCGGGCGCTGGGACGAGGCCAACGCCGAGAAACAGAAGCTGGAGGAGAGGCAGCGGGCGGTGAGGAGGAGGAGGGAGGCCGAGGCCTCCGACGCTCTGGACGATGGTGAGAGAGGGAAGGGGGGAGAGGGGGAGAGGGAGAGGGGGAGAGAGGGAGAAAGACAGAAAGAGATAGAGGGAGAGAGGTAAAAGGAGAGAGAGGGGAAGGATCACAGGTTGAATGGGACGGGGAAAAAACTGAGAGAGAGAAAGGAGGCCTGGGAAAGAGGAGATGTGATGAGCCAGTGAGCGGGGTGATAGAGAGAGAGAGACAGACAGACAGACAGACAGACAGAGAGAGAGAGAGAGAGAGAGAGACAAAGAGAAAGAGAGGGAGTCAGGGATGGAGAAAGGATTTACCCAGCATCTCGCTTTTAGTCACATTACTGTGAATGATTTGAGCAGTTCCCCTGACCTCAGTGTGAATGCTTGTGCCCGGAGCTGCTGAAGAGGGAGGGTAGTTACAGGTCAGCAGGAGGAGGAAGCTCAGGAAGGAGGGAGAGCTGAGCGAGGTGGCCAGAGTGTGTACAGAGAGAGTTCCGGAAGCTCCTCTCATCCTCGTGTGCGTGGCTGTGTGTGTGGCTGTGTGTGTGTGTGGCTGTGCGTGTGTGTGTGTGTGTGGCTGTGTGTGTGTGTGTGTGTGTGTGTAACACTGATATACCCATGACGTGTATTTCTCTTCCTCCCTCTAATGGTGATCAGAGTGTGATAATGATTCTGGTGAGTGGGGGGGCCTCGCGCCCCCCAGAAGTGCATCCCATCCTCCCTGCCCCCCCAGAGTGGTGTGCCTCTGTGGGCAGTGCATGCTAGGCCCCTCCCATCCACTCCAACCCAGGAAACAAATACCATTTCATTTGTTTCCTGCTGCAATTAATTCTGAATTGGCCCTATTATTTATATCTACATATCTATATCAATATAGATATGTAGATACAGATTAACAGACTGCCTGAATATCGATTTTGAATGGTATTTATTGGTATAATGCTGCTTTTGTTATAATGCATCCAGTGCTAGTCGGTTTGAGGAGTGATGGGAGTGAGTGTGCTGTGTTCCCTGCTTCCGGAAGGTGCTGCGTGTGTGTAACGCCTGTTTCCTTCCCCCAGGGAAAGAGTACGAGGGCTACCAGCCACACTGGTTCCACAAGAGGAGGGACTCCATCACTGGGGAGACAAACTTTGTGTATAAGGGAGGCTACTGGGAGTCCAAGGACAGTCAGGACTGGAGTATGTGTCCAGTGATCTTCTAACTACACATCGGCAGTCAGAGTCCTCTGTAGACCCCCAGCCCCCCTGCCCCCTCCCCCAGCCACCCAGCCCCTCTCTCGGAGGAAGATTGAAGGCTCTGGACCATCTTACAGTTTGTGCGGACTTCCTTGTGCATGGGACTGTGTACCATGTCACACACAACACCGTACATCCTCGCTTACACATACACACACACTCACACTGTACACACACACACATCCTCCTCGTTTTCTATCCAGCTGAAGGATCGAGGGGCTCTCTACACACCCTGCTTGGTGAGGCTGTACTCCAGCTGTGAGTGTGTAACCATAGAAACAGACCCCTGCCCCCCCCCCCCCCCTCCTGCAAGCTTCCAAAACCAGGTGCTCCTCAAAAGTTCCCCACAATGCACTTTTCTTCTCTGGATGCCTTGTGTGTCTGATCAGATGTGAATCCCAGTTCCCCCTCTTCATTGGAACCACAGGCCTGTGTCTGTCACTGCAGAGATACTGTGTCTGTCAAAGCAGAGATACTGGGTTGGATTCGAAGGATGGACAGGAAAGTCTTGATTAGATCATTAGATGTGTAGTTTCATCTGTTGGTTTTTATTCTCTAGGATTGTAGAATTGGCCGGAAGGAGCAAGTTCCAGAGAGTGATCTAGTGATCTCTCCCTGGAAAACGATTCAAGTGCCCTCAGACGTTGTAAGCGAGTTCCGGCGGCAGAGCTAGCGGCGTTCACTTCCTGTCGGCTCCTCCGGCACTTCCGGTCCGCGGCCGAGCCCGACGTCGTCACGGTAACCGATGACAGCACGTTTCGTCGCCACGGCAACTTTTGTGGTCACATTAAATAAATTTAAAATAAGTACAAACGTTCGATCTTCTGACCCTTTTAAAGGCCCTCACGGTTCATATAACTGTCCAGGAAGTTACATAACACAGTCCACACACACTACATTCTGCAACTAAGCCGTATGTCCCATCCGGTCCTGCATGTTGACATCCAGACAGACAGACACTCTCAGCCAGATGAACACTTCCTCATCTCAGCCAGAGGACTGGGTCTCATACAGGTGAGCATCTAGAGTAACATCCTCAGTCATAACTAATCAAGCTGGTGTCCAGACAGGGGTTAGAGGTCAGAAGGTTTCCTGGGTACAGTCTAGGATCAACGTGTGATATATATCCAACCTAGGGGACGGATTCCCCTGGTTAGTGGAGGGGAGGGGGGACTCCTAAGCAAGGCACCACTCTGCAGTTAGACCGCCAGCTACTGATCCCAGAAAGAGTCCAAGCTCAGGCATAGCATCAGTCCTCCAGAGCAGGGCACAGAGTGATCCCAGAAAGAGTCCAAGCTCAGGCATAGCATCAGTCCTCCAGAGCAGGTCACAGAGTGATCCCAGGACAGATCATGGAACTCT
This sequence comes from Osmerus mordax, assembly GCF_038355195.1. Classification (NCBI taxonomy): domain Eukaryota; kingdom Metazoa; phylum Chordata; class Actinopteri; order Osmeriformes; family Osmeridae; genus Osmerus; species Osmerus mordax. The sequence continues at coordinate 9,239,460 of NC_090073.1, read as the reverse complement.
TTCTCTTTTAAGGACCGAGTAGTAAGGGAAAGGAGGCGCCTGACTTGTGTGTGTGTGTGTTAGCTTTTGAAAACGTGTAAGTAGGTTTTTATAATTGCTGTTAGGAATGTAGAATTTTTTGCCAGGTGGTACTGTATCCGCCTTCTAGAAGTTTGTGTGAAGATTTTTTTTTGTAATAACAAAATAATAACAAAGAATAATAATACAATTATACATTAGAGTGATCATAATAATAATAATCTTAATGCTAAGTTTGAATCTGTATGAATCTGAAGTTTTACGGACCTGAAAATATACTTTCATTGTACCTCTTTATCCAAATTGACCCCTTGTAAGTTTGATTTCAGATTCAATTTTTTATATCAAATGAAACTTACTTACTGAAAATCTTTTTTTAATAAAAAGTTCTTGCTAGCTACAAAGGTCGCGTTTTGACAGGTTCTGCTACCTGCTAGCTTCGGATACAACCTGCTGTGACCTTGATTTAACTAATCAGGTTACTGTGGTTGGCGTGCTGTAGAAGATGAGCTCCGTGCTGTCATCTTTATATCTGAGTTAGAACTGCACGGAAGAGACCGGGGGCTGAGCCGTAGATCCGAACGACACGCGCTAATGGTGAATGTACGATATTCTCCCTTAAAAACTATCTTACGCGGTTTGTTAGTGTTTTTCGGTACAGCGTTCTCATTTGCTCATTTATCAAAGCCCGAAGACTATAAATAGTCTAGGAATCGGCGAGTGGATGTTCCAGGGACATTTTAATACAGCAAACTCTTAGTTAACCAATATCCATGCATCGTTGACTATCAACATATTGATACTCACAAAGACACCCTTGCAACAATTTACAAGCACATGCCTGAGTAGTGCATAGAGGAAGACTAGTACCTAGCTTGTGACTGAAACATATCAGACATTAGGGTGGTTTATTTTTGCTATCATTGTAAATGAGTCGTCATTGTACTGATAATCCTATACCATCATGGGCAGTATTGCAGGGCGATAAACGTGGTGTTGAAGCGTGAGGAAACATAATATGGTAACGGTTTATTTCTCAATGATCAACTGTATGTTTAGAGATTTACTTTAATATATTGGGTTTGAAATAGAATGATTTTATATATTAATATACCTATATTTTGATGGATGAATAATAATAAATAAAAAAAAGTCAATCCACTGAACATCCAAATAACTTGACCTCTGACCTCTGCTGGCTGGCGTCCTCTGGAGGAGTAGAGAAGGCAAGACGTTGAGATTGCGAGACGCCGCTATGGTGAATGTGAGATTGATCTGTAGCAATAAGAGTGAAGTTAAGACGATGTGTTCTTTTCTAACTCGTTTGTCTTCTAAACGGAAGGCGGTTTCTGCAGAAAGGGAATACACCAAGCCAAGTGCGAGAACCTTACTGTACGGAGACTTGAACTGCCTTCCCTATGAAAGGCTGATCTAACTTTTTTCCTATTTTTTTAATTCGTTTTTTTCTGTATCTCTCATTTCATCTCACCAAACACTTAATCAAGCATGGTTTTATTTAGCTTTGAAATGATCGCTTTTGTATTTTATTTTATTCTCACGAGTGCCATGGTTATTCTTTCACGCCTCCTTAAGTGCATGCACGCTCAATGACTTCCGTGTACGACCTGCGGTTTCCTTTCAGTCTTTGCTGATTGGTTCCTCTAAGGCAGGGATATGATGAAGACTTGGGAGGTTAGACCTTCCATGTCTGAGTTGAACTTTGCTTCTCTGGACTCCTCCGGCCTAGACAGCGTCCAGGTACACTTAGACCAGTTCTGACGGCCGGTTACCCGTGGTGTCGGACCGGTAGGCCTACCACATATACACACACAAACACACTCACAAGTACCTTTGTTCAGGTGTAACTGCAGCTTCTCCAACGGAAGCTGTACTTCTTTTATAGTTGTTTTCTCTCCCTTAATTTATATGTATGTATGTAACATTGTCTTCAAAAGCAAGACGTAATGACACAAAATAAATAATAAAGTTGTTTCTGTTAACTGGATTTGTGTCAGTCTTGTGCTTTCGGTAGCCAAGTTAATTACTTAAATAGTTTAAGGTTAATTACTTTGATGGGTATTTAAGAAATTGCGTTCACCCCCAGGTAGGTAATGAAAAACATCATCATTAAATGTGATGAATATTTACATACTGGACAAACTATTATGAACAGCATTGCAAGAGGGTTTGTTGAGTCAGCATATTGTCCTATACCGCAAGTCCCGCCGTGGTGACGGGCGCCCCCGCGGGCAGACACAGAGCAATTTGGCTTTGGCTGGAACGAGCGCTGTTTGTGCGTTGCCTAGAAACCCAACCACTGCTCCTGTCAATCAAGACTCTACTGCAGTTGCTGTACAAAGGACCTGTCGGTATTTCCAAATTGCATAATTGGTCGGTAAGTAAGTGAAAGTCTAGCTAAGCGTCAACACACGTCATCGAAAGAGAGTGCCGGTGAACGTTTTTAATAACTTTTTTTGATCGACTACTCGATCCTTAAATTTAAACATGAAGAAATAGCTTGGTGTCTGCTGCACAGTTGTGTATTTGGGGATAGGGATATTTTTGACTGGTGCTTGCAGTGTTCTTGATGGTGAATACAGTAAATATAATTCCTTTGTGTAGTTTAATAAAATGTTCTTCCCTCTTCTGTTCTTTTCAAGACAGACAACAGTTAACATTAATTTAATAGCACGAGTCAAGGTGATGCCTAAATATGTTTGTTATTCGAATAAAGTAATACTTTCCAGTTCTTCAAAAAGTACATTTGAACTACAAACAGCTCTAAGGCTCACACAGGAATGCAAGGTTGCTTTATGAGCAGGGTCTTTCTCCAGCCAGGCCCACCAGAAAGTAAGGTTGCACTCATGTATCCAAGGCAACACAAACCCCCACTCCTCACCCATGCTGGTCAGAGACCAGCGTTCAGCTCTGGGGTATAATACCACTTCTTCTATCTCTCTTTCCAGTCCCGGGAGATGGAGGATGGGAAAGGTGACGGAGGAGAGAGAGAGTCCGAAGACACAGATGAGCTTCTCTTTACCGGTCAGACATTCTCCAAACCGGTATCTGAGTCCTGTCCTCACGCGTGTTGTGTTTTGTCTCTCTATCAAACGCTTTGATCGCTTCTGTCTCCGTTTAGATTTGGAGGACGAGAGCGGTGTGTTTGGACAGTCCTCCTCCCCTCTGAGACTGGACCACTGCGACCTTCTCCTGGACGCTATAGATGCGCAGCTGAGCCGACTGCAGGTCACTATGAGTTTCTTGTCCTTCTTCTAGAGCAGTGTTTCCCAACCCTGGTCCTCGTGTATGGAAGCAAATCAGTGACAATCTTTTGAATTTTAAAAGGCATTGAATACTTAATATGGAAATGTTAACACCACCAAATGTGTTCGTTTTGAATCCACCTCTTTAAAATTGAAATATGAATGAAGATCTGATCCCAAATATCACCTAAAATGGAGTGGAAAAGGTTGGGAATGGCTGACCAAGAAAATGCAGGACAGTGGGTAGTATTGGGGACCAGTGTTGAGGAAGGCTGATCTAGAACATGCACTTCCTCATCTTGAAGTCTCCTTAATCATGTTGGTTTATTGATTTTCAATGTTCGCAGGTACAGAACCACAAACATGACATCAGAAGTGCTGGTACGTCAGACTTACTTGGAATAGTTTAGTCTGTATGATTAGTCCAGCATTATCAGAATATGTCTCGTGACGTTATCATTTCCCTCCTATTCATGTTACCAGAGCTGAGCAGGAGCCAAACAGGGAGCAGGGATACGGGACTGGGAAGTACCATAACAACAAACAACACCCCCGTCTCCTGTGTCGACCTGGTACCTTCCTGTATCAAGGATCAATCCATAGGTGAGAAAAAGGGTCTGTCGCTCCCAGATTAACCCCTGTGCTGCCTTCGAGTCACATGACCCAAAGGTTCATAACGAACCATCGTTGTGTTTACCCAATTTTACCCAATACAAAAACAAATAAAAATACTTTTCTTTTAACCTTTGCAATGTGGGGGGTCTGAGACAACCCAACGGTTAAACAAAAATGCTTCACTTTGTTTTTGTATGCGGTAAAGTTGTCGCAATACGATGGTGGGATAACACAAGGGTTAAGATGTGACAGTTGTTTGGTCATGTGACAGTTGTTTGGTCATGTGACAGTTGTTTGGTCATGTGACAGTTGTTTGATCATGTGACAGTTGTTTGTTCTCTAGCGTTTCACTGTCCTCTGTCTCCCTCCAGGTCTGGTCCCTCGAGTGCCCAGCTGCAGTAGTGGAACAGGGGCTGTGAGCGACGGACCGTCCAGTGTGGAACCTGATGGAACCGGGGAGAACAAGTACCAGGCTCCGAGAACCAGACTTCTAGCAGGTACTGCAGGGTTCCACTCAGAACCCACGCTGGATCTGACCTCTGATTGGCTGTCTAAGGAAGAGAAGGGCGTAGGTCTAACAGTATGTCAGTGATCAGAGTCAAAGGACAGTGTGTATTTACCAGGCACAGTGCAAAGTAACCACCCGTCAGTTATAACAAGGGAACTAAATCACGCTGAATTACAGCGAATCACAACATTCATGGCAGCCACTTCCTGTTTCCTCCCCCAGGAGTTCCTGTGTTGAGTTTCGACACCGTGACCATCGACAGCGACCTCGACTCTGTACGCACAGAGAACATACGACAACACATCAGACCAAGTAAACATAAAAAATAATGTGTGGAATTAGATGAGTTATCAAGTTCAGAGTCTGGCCAAAGATCATAAATGCCACCTGCTGTGTGTCATCCTAGGATGCAGGTCCGTCATTCAGTCGATGAGGAGCATGGACGGGCTGTACTCTGATAAAAGTGACATTGACACGTCTCCTAACACACCAGGTAAGACTCCCAGTACCAGGAAGACCGATGATCTTTGACCCTGACCTTGCCTAGACGGGGCTTGTGCTACCTCTGCCCTCTGCTTGTGATGGCAGGTCATGCAGTGCTGACAGTCAGCCATGGAAGGGAGGCCAGGAGGAGTCTGCTTTCCCGCAAACATCATCCCAGCAGGAGAAACACTCCCAGAAACACTCCCAGGTAACACTCCCAGAAACACTCCCAGGTAACACTCCAAGGTAACACTCCCAGAAACACTCCCAGAAACACTCCCAGGTGACACGATGCTGCTCAAACTGGGCCTTGTGGCTCACCTTATTGTTGTGATGATGTTCAGTTGGTGACCAAGGAAAGACTATCAATAAAAAGGATTGTCCAGGTGTTTGTTAGCGCGACCTTGGTCCTATCTTCATCCCGCCACTTGCCTTCTGTGTGGTGGCAGGTACGTGGGTGATGAGGATGATGACGAGGAGGATGAAGACACGGATGCCGGTGTTCGCTGGCGGAGGAGGAGACGAAGGGATGACAAGTCGGACGAGCTAGCCAAGCTCCGACAGGTAAACACATCAATCCTTCCATATTCCTCCTAGTTTGTGAGTGTGAAATACTGTCATACTGTCGTGCATTTCCAAGATCCATGATCTTCTGCTGTACTTTCCTTTCCTTTAATAAAAGCACCTTCCAAAATGAACATAATATCAAATGTAAAGTGTGTGTGTGTGTGTGTGTAGGACTGTGACGAGGAGGAGGAGAGACTGAGGTTGAAGAGAGCTCAGATGTGTGAGATGGAACATTCCCTCTCTGACCTGCTACACAAACGGGAGGTACTTTGTCACGTTTACATTTACATTTAGTCATTTAGCAGACGCTCTTATTTACATTTACATTTAGTCATTTAGCAGACGCTCTTATTTACATTTACATTTAGTCATTTAGCAGACGCTCTTATTTACATTTACATTTAGTCATTTAGCAGACGCTCTTATTTACATTTACATTTAGTCATTTAGCAGACGCTCTTATTTACATTTACATTTAGTCATTTAGCAGACGCTCTTATTTACATTTACATTTAGTCATTTAGCAGACGCTCTTATTTACATTTACATTTAGTCATTTAGCAGACGCTCTTATTTACATTTACATTTAGTCATTTAGCAGACGCTCTTATTTACATTTACATTTAGTCATTTAGCAGACGCTCTTATTTACATTTACATTTAGTCATTTAGCAGACGCTCTTATTTACATTTACATTTAGTCATTTAGCAGACGCTCTTATTTACATTTACATTTAGTCATTTAGCAGACGCTCTTATTTACATTTACATTTAGTCATTTAGCAGACGCTCTTATTTACATTTACATTTAGTCATTTTAGCAGACGCTCTTATTTACATTTACATTTAGTCATTTAGCAGACGCTCTTATTTACATTTACATTTAGTCATTTAGCAGACGCTCTTATTTACATTTACATTTAGTCATTTAGCAGACGCTCTTATTTACATTTACATTTAGTCATTTAGCAGACGCTCTTATTTACATTTACATTTAGTCATTTAGCAGACGCTCTTATTTACATTTACATTTAGTCATTTAGCAGACGCTCTTATTTACATTTACATTTAGTCATTTAGCAGACGCTCTTATTTACATTTACATTTAGTCATTTAGCAGACGCTCTTATTTACATTTAGTAATTTAGCAGACGCTCTTATTTACATTTACATTTAGTCATTTAGCAGACGCTCTTATTTACATTTACATTTAGTCATTTAGCAGACGCTCTTATTTACATTTACATTTAGTCATTTAGCAGACGCTCTTATTTACATTTACATTTAGTCATTTAGCAGACGCTCTTATTTACATTTACATTTAGTCATTTAGCAGACGCTCTTATTTACATTTACATTTAGTCACTTAGCAGACGCTCTTATTTACATTTACATTTAGTCATTTAGCAGACGCTCTTATTTACATTTACATTTAGTCATTTAGCAGACGCTCTTATTTACATTTACATTTAGTCATTTAGCAGACGCTCTTATTTACATTTACATTTAGTCACTTAGCAGACGCTCTTATTTACATTTACATTTAGTCACTTAGCAGACGCTCTTATTTACATTTACATTTAGTCATTTAGCAGACGCTCTTATTTACATTTACATTTAGTCATTTAGCAGACGCTCTTATTTACATTTACATTTAGTCATTTAGCAGACGCTCTTATTTACATTTACATTTAGTCATTTAGCAGACGCTCTTATCCAGAGCGACTTACAGTAAGTACAGGGACATTCCCCCGAGGCAAGTAGGGTGAAGTGCCTTGCCCAAGGAAACAACGTCAGTTGGCATGACCGGGAATCGAACTGGCAACCTTCGGATTACTAGCCCGATTCCCTCACCGCTCAGCCACCTGACTCCCCCGCACTCATCACACGTGCGATGAGTGCGTTCCTCATCATGTTATTAACTTTGTTACCAACATGACATGGTATCTCTCTCCTGTGTCCCCGCCCCTGCATGACGACCACCCTATCCTGCCCGACCTCTCATGCTCGTGTCCCAGCATGCCTTGCAGGAGCTGGAGCATCTGCGATTGGAGGAGGTGAGCCTGGAGAGGGTACCACACACCGTCCTCCACTCAACACATTTTAGTCAAATCAGAATGTTTGAGTAAAACACTTTTTCCCAGCTGTGTCCCACAGGGCTTCACATACGCCCATAGAAATGCCCCTCAGCCAACCTAAACCTCAGTTCACTATACCCGTATATTTAGGGAGTCAGATGGCTGAGCGGTGAAGGAATCGGGCTAGTAATCCGAAGGTTGCCAGTTCAATTCCCGGTCATGCCAACTGACGTTGTGTCCTTGGGCAAGGCACTTCACCCTGCTTGCCTCGGGGGAATGTCCCTGTACTTACTGTAAGTCGCTCTGGATAAGAGCGTCTGCTAAATGACTAAATGTAAATACCGCGCTGACAGTGTCCTCTTTGTGTGTCTCCCTGTAGAGCCTGAGGCGTTCAGGAGTGAGCGTGTCTCTGCTGGAGAGAGAGGAGATGGAGAGGCAGCTGGACGGCGCCAAGACTGAGCTCTTTACAGAGCAGCGGAGGTCAAGGATCAGACTGGACTCTTTACAAGAGGTAACGTAGAACCACCGTCCTTAGAGAAGACCATAGAACACAGTGGAGGATGTATTACCTACTGGTTGAACACTTCAATGAGTGTGTGTGTGTGTCTGTGTGTGTGTGTGTGCGTGCGGGCGGAGCAGCAGCTGGAGGAGGCTCGTGAGGAGCTCCAGCGTGTGACGGACGAAGAGAGACTTCTGAGGAGCCGCTGTGTCAGGCTGGAGGAGGAGAGACACAGTCTGGAGGTACCCACCTCTCCTCCCCATCCACACCTCCCTCCGCTCTACCTCTCTCTGTCTCTCCTCCTCTCCAGTCTCTCTCGCTACCTCGGTCCCTCTCTCCTCTCCTCCCCCCAGGCTGTGGAGCTGCAGGTCAGCGGGCTGAGGAGGGAACTGGGGGAGAGGGAGGCCAGGCTGGGGGCTCTGGAGAAGATCCTAGCCCAGAAGGAGCTGCGGCTGCTGGGTCTCCAGGAGGAGAGGAGCGCCCTGGAGGAGGAGAGGGAGGGCCTGCGCGGGGAGATCCAGAGCCGGGAGGACCAGCACCTCGCCGCCCTGAGAGAGGCCCAGGAGCAGGCACTCCTCCAGGGGGTGAGTGAGGGAGGGGTGAGGGGGTGGTGGTACTGGGAGAACTCAGATGTGAGCTGGTCTGAGGTGGAAGAGAAAGAGGTTTGATGCGTGTTTGTGTTCGTGTCAGCGGCGAGAACTGCAGCAGCAGAAAGAAGAGCTGTCTGTCGTCCACGAGGAGGAGGTTCAGCAGGTGAGAGAAACTGTTGGATCTCCTTTAAAGGTCAAGTGATATTTACGAAAAAATCCATGTTGTTTTTGTGGGTGAGAACTGGAGGGAGGCCACACTGAGGGGGGGGGGGGGGCTCTCCTGTGTCCAGGTTCAGAGGCAGGCCGAGGCAGAGACAGCTGCAGCTCTGCTGGAACAGGCTCGGTCTCACACACAGCAACTTGAGTACGTGCAGACACGCATCCAGGTGAGTGGGTCACACAGGGTCACACAGGGTCACACAGGGTCAGACAGGGTCATACAGGGTCACACAGGGTCAGACAGGGTCACACAGGGTCAGACAGGGTCATACAGGGTCACACAGGGTCAGACAGGGTCATACAGGGTCACACAGGGTCACACAGGGTCACACAGGGTCAGACAGGGTCATACAGGGTCAGGCTCAAACATACGTCAGCAGGTGGTTTCATAGATAAATAAACAGTGTTTCATGTTTCTCTGCCCTCGCCCAGCTCAAGGAGGAGGAGGGGAGAGAGCTGAGGAAGGCTCTGGAGGAGCAGAAGGAGGTGGTGAAGAGGCGCGAGGAGGAGCTCCACGCTACAGCCCAAAAGACGGTAGGCTCAACGGCCATCGCTCCGTCCTCCCCACTGCGCTGGAGGCGGGTGGAGGTGGGTGGAGGTGGGTGGAGGTGGGTGGAGGTGGGTGGAGGTGGGTGGAGGTGGGTGGAGGTGGGTGGTGACGTGAGCCGCTGCCTGCAGGTGGAGGACGCCGTGGAGCAGCAGAGGAGGTGGGGGGAGGAGGAGAAGGAGCAGGCGGTGAAGGTGCATGCTGGGATGCTGGAGGACCAGCACAGGGAGGCTCTGGAGAGAGCCGGGGCAGAGACGGAGAGGGAGAGGAGACACGCTCTGGGTCTGCAGAACACGGTGCTGGAGCTGCAGCAGGTGAGAGCAGCCCTGACCCCTGACCCCCCCACCCTGCAGAGGATCATCACCAGGACCACACACAGTCAAACCAGTCATTTCCCATCCCCGCCTCTCTCTCTCTCTCCCTCCCCATCCCTCTCTCTCTCTCTCTCTCTCTCTCTCTCTCTCTCTCTCTCTCTCTCTCTCTCTCCCTCCCCATACCTCTCTCTCTCTCTCCCTCCCCATCCCTCTCTCTTTCTCTCTCTCTCACTCCCTCCCCTCCCCATACCTCTCTCCCTCCCCTTCCCTCTCTCTCTCTCTCTCTCTCTCTCTCTCTCTCTCTCCCTCCCCCCATCCCTCTCTCTCCCTCCCCCCATCCCTCTCTCTCCCTCCCCTTCCCTCTCTCGGTCCCCTCAGAGGCTGCAGGAGCTGGAGCGTGAGGCATGTGGCCACCAGGGGGCGCTGGTGTCCGTGCAGGCCGCGCTGCACCGCACCCTGGGAGACGAGCACCAGGCTGAGCTGCAGAGACTGTGCACACGCATGGAACAGGTCACACACACACACATTCACACACACACAGACACACACACACACACACATACAGACACACACCGTTTCACAACATAACCAGTATACTGTCCTGTTAACAACTGTAACTGTTGTTAGAGCATTCAACTGCAGATCAAGTGATCGCGGGTTCAAATCCCCTCCTTAACATCACAGAAAAGTACAGCTAAACATACACAGGCTGTAGTTTGTGTTTGTGAGGTGACGGGGCAGGCTGTGGTTGCAGGAGAGACGGGAGGAGGAGTCACGGCTGGAGCAGAGGGCCTGGAGGGCGGAGGAGGAGGCGGGGAGGCTGAGGAGCCAGCTGGCTGGCAGGGAGGCGGGGGCAGAGGAGAGGACAGCCAGGCTGGAGCAGCAGGCCAGGCGCTGGGGCCAGGAGCTGGGGGCCGAGTGTGGACACCTGCAGCTGCTGCTGGAGGACAGCGGGGCCCCCGGGAGCCCCGACGAGCCCCCTCACTGGTACAAACATGCACACATACAAACACACAAATAAATAATACACTAGTAATCAGAAGGTCGCTGGTTCGAGCGGCGTGTTTGAGCGGCGAGAGCGCCATCAAGCACATGTGGACATGCAGGGCTGCAACTCATGCATGGATGAAGGGAGTCAGGTGGCTGAGCGGTTAGGGAATCGGGCTAGTAATCTGAAGGTTGCCAGTTTGATTCCTGGCCATGCAAAATGACGTTGTGTCCTTTGGCAAGGCACTTCACCCTACTTGCCTCGGGGGAATGTCCCTGTACTTACTGTAAGTCGTTTTGGATAAGAGCGTCTGCTAAATGACTAAATGTAAATGTAAATACCTTGCAGTTCCTCTACTGTGCTGTGTTTCTCCCTCAGTCCTACGGTGGCCCAGGCCATCCAGACCTTGCGGGCGCTCAGGGTTCAGCTGCAGCAGGAGATGTCCTTCCAGAGACGCAGTGCCCAGCACCTCAGCAGAGACAAGGTCTCTGACAGCTTCTTCTTCTTGTACTGGGGTTGTTTGTACGTCAACTTGGATACTAGTGTCTGCTAATTGATCTTCTTCTTGAACACACGTATGGAGTGTTTTTTTTCTTCTTCTGTAGGAGCGAGAGTTGCGTTTGCAGAGAGAACAGCTGGAGATGGAGAGAGAACAGGCGCTGGACTCGCTGAAGGAGAGACTCATCCAGGTACGCACATCACGATGTTCTTCAGAACCACGCTCACACAATACCACCCTCCACGGTGCTGCACGTGTGGACGGATTCTTGTGGTGTGCGTGTGCATTCACATGTGTGTGTGTGTGTGTGTCTGTGTGTGTGTGTCGTGTGTTCTTCACAGGAGCACATCGAGGAGCTGAGCAGAGTGACCCGGGCCCAGCAAGGGGGAGGCGAGGGGGGCGTGGAGGGGGGCGTGGCATGGTCCCTGCGCAAGCAGTTGCAGGATAAAGACCAGGAGCTCAGGCAGGTCCAGATGAACATGGGTCAGTGGAAGGAGCAGACCAGCGCTCGTCTGGCCTGCAAGTTTGAGCAGGAGCTCACCTCCGAACTGGAGAGGTAACGCACTGCACTGCACGGCAAAAACAGCCTGTCAAAATTAGAAATATTAGTTGTGAGCTTACTCATGCTTAAAACAAGGACATTTGACTGCCTGGATATATATATATATTTTAATAATGTGTTGTTTATTTAAATTAAGTCACAAGTCATTTATACTATAAGAAACAAGTCCAACTCAATTAAAAAATCGAATAACAAGAATACTACACTCACATGTAGAGTTATTACAGTGTGCAATGGCACTTTTCAGACCAACGTTGTCGTATTCCTCATCATAAAGAAACGACCTGTTTACTGTATATAGATTATCTAGAAATATACAATATAGTATATGTATCGTTTTTCAAATTCCATTGAGTCGGTTGTGTTTGCATCTCCACAGGTGCAAGGCACGGTTGTTGAAGGGGAGGTAACTGGTTTCAGCCTGTTTAGACTAGCCAAACCTAGTCTAGTTTGACCATGCCTAGATTCTGCTTTACTGACTAACCTTTATGCTCGACATTTCTGCCACTGGTGCATACGTGTCCCTTAGGTAGTTGTGTGTGTGTGTGTCTGTGACGTCCTGTGATGTGTGTGTGAGAAACATCCTGTGATGTGTGTGTGTGTGTGTGAGACATCCTGTGATGTGTGTGTGTGTGTGTGTCGTAGGAAGGCCCCCAAGGCCCGAGAGGAGAAACAGAGGACTCTGGACCAGCTGGGGCCCAGGTTCCCCCCCTCCTCTCCCCCCCTCCCCCCTGGGGCCTCCCCCCCAGACCTGGCCTCTCTCAAGCTTCTGCGGCACCTCCAGGGCCGGGTCCAGCAGCTCCGGGCTGAGAACCAGGCCCAGGCCTGCAGCCCCTCGCCCCCCAGCAAGGGCTACCTCAGCAGGGCCCCGCGGGACCTGGCAGGGTCCTACCTGGAGACGGTGGGTGGTCCGATTCAGCCGAAAGCAGATTTACTAACCATGCAGTAGAAGGGGACGATCACACACATCTGAATGTGTGGACCTGTGTCGTCTCTGGATGAGTGTGTTTTTTTCGTCTTGCATTCAGATCGCACCATCGCAGCACGGCGTTGGGTTCTGGAGCCCCTCGTCGTCCAGAGCGACCCAGAGCTGACTCCTCGACCAGGCACCACGTACGCATGACAAGAAGTCATTAAAGGACTTTCGTGTCCTTTAATGAGTGTCACTCGATCGCTCTCCCGTAGCCTGAGCAGATTTCGTAACTGCTTAACGACTGGCAGGTCACAGTGACACTGTTGACAGTACTGCTCGTCAAGTCGTCCCTTTTCTCAGCCAAGCAGTTTGGTTTTACTGCAGGGCTCAAGGTTGGGGACAGGGCGTGGGTGAATGAGTGATCTGGTTGCTGCATACCACAGAGATGACACAGTGGTCAGGAGGTCAGTGGCAGGGAGGGAAGCCCTCTGAACAGGCACGTTGTCTTTTGTAAGATTCACTTCCAGTGTTTCTACAGTTCTGTTATAAATCCTAACTTCATATTGTGTGGATTTGACCATTAAACAGTGTTTTTTTTTTTTTTACTTTGTAATTCAAATAAAAGAGAGTCACATCTTCAGCGACAGTCTTTATTTAGAAACAGATACAAAGTAGTAGCACTCAATGTTTCTATCAAGATGCATGTCAGGAGAATACAATCAAACTGTACGACTGTGAATATCCACAATTTCATTTTCACCAAAACGAAGGAAGTGTCAACTGTTTTCCCCCCATCTAAAGGAACACGACGACAGGTAACGGTCGAACAGCAAGCTCACATGCTTTCAAATCATGTGGGGAAAAAACTGGACTAAACCAGAATTGAATTGTCAAAATGCAACTCTGACAAAAAAAAGAAAGAAGCTCAAGCTGTCTGCCTTCAAACTAAGTAAAAAAGCCGTTTCATTCGTCTCTAGACACCAAAGATCTGGCTAAATACAACCCACTACTCCTGCATGTTGTGTAATTATGAGTAAATGGCGATATGAACACACAACATTTGCTAAGTGTCGGTTTCCTTCAAGGATATTGAGGCTATGGCAAGGTCACACAGTCCGTTGGAAAGTCTGAAATCTTACACATGTACTGGTACTGACTGTTAACACAGACATAGCTGGAGAAAAAAAACTAAATCTTTCTGGTCCCTTCTCGATGTCATGCCCTAAAACGCACCCCCCTCTGGATCCGAGTTAGAAGACATCTCCAAAGACGAGCACCGAGTGATTGTACCAACAACTGATTGCAATGCAAACTTGGCATTAATTTTGGCCAAACGAGCACAAAACCAGGAACCCGACACCACCGACACGCTGACCAGCAACCGGGCCTTGGTCTAAATCTGTCCCCCTGGCAACAGTAACATAGCGACGTCCAACCCATTCATTCCAGGCTGAAGCTCACGGCGTCAGGGGGGCGACCGTCTCTACAGCTCCATGTCCTCTTCTCCAGAGCTGCCCCCCGGGGGTGGGTAAGGCCCCCCTCGGGGGCCTTTGGGTGTGAGGGGGCCGGGGAGGCTGGGAAGGGGGCTGGGGGCCGGGGGCGGCCGGCTGGCTGCCTGCTGCTGCTGCTTGCGCTGCTGCCTCTGCAGGGTGCCCCTGAACCTCCGGGAGAGAGTGTCCTCCGGAGGGCGCCACACCACCAGCTCCATGCACGAGTGGCTCCTGGAGGAAACAGCAGAGGAAGAGGAAACAGGGAAGCCGTTAGCGAGCACGTGCAGCTCCCCAGGGAGACTCACACAGACAGGGGGGAGGAGGGGTCAGGAGGAGGGGGGAAGAGGAGGAGGGGGGAGGAGGGGGAGAGACTCACACAGACTGTGCCACCGTGTGGGGGAGGATGTCTGTGATGCCGCGTTGCAGCCCCAGCTTCAGGCTGTCTGACATCACCAGCACCGGACGCCTGGGCAGAGAGTCCACGTCCAGGTCCTCGTCCTCATCATCGTCTTCCAGGGTTATCCTGCGGTCACACAGGACAGCACAGGTTACACAGCAACACTGTACCACACAGGACAGCACAGGTTACACAGCAACACTGTACCACACAGGACAACACAGGTTACACAGCAACACTACCACACAGGACAGCACAGGTTACACAGCAACACTGTACCACACAGCGCCAGAACTGACATGCTGCTGCTCTGTGGTTTCTGTTATTGTCTTTGAAGGGTAAAGATTTCGTTATACATAGCACTTCTTTTAAACTGCAAATATGTCGTCCCCTCACACACACACACACTTTTTTATCAAGAAAATCATATTTAACGGCCCCATCCTCAGCTGTGGATAAAAGCGTCTGCTAAATGGATGAAATATAAATATAACTGGTTGCTATGACTAACTTGATTTAAGCTTGCCCTCTAAACTCAATTTAATCTTTTTTCTTCACTCACCTCTCTTCAATCTCCTGTAGTCTCCTCTGGGCAGCCTCCACCTCCATGAGGAAGCCCTCTGTCTCCTGGCGGGGCTGGGGCGCCCCTGCCAGGCCCTGCAGTAGGAGGGGCTGGACCGGGGCCGGGCAGGGCTGGGGCGGGGCAGGGCTGGCTGGCCCGGGCAGAGGACAGGCTGGGCCCGGTGACCCTGGAGGCCAGCTCTGACACATGCTGGGGCTGGAGTCTCCAGGGTCACTTCCCATCGTCAGTCTCCTTCGCTTGGCACTGCATCCTCTGTGGGTGCACACACACGCGAACACACATGCACTATTTGTACATCGCTTTGGATAAAAGCATGTGCTAAATTTAGAGACAGAAAATATTGTATGTGTTTTTTTCTTCTTTTTTTAAAACAAAGACCACATTAAATAGGATTGGTGCTTAAAAAAAAGAAATTCTCACTCATCATCTGATCTTCTCCTGTGCTTCCGTAGGCAACGTCTCTCCCAGCTCCTGAGACAACATATTTAGTTTTTTGTACTTGAACCAACACTACAAATCTGAGTAAAACATTCAGCCTCCAACATGTTTGAAAGTAAACAACACCGTGTAAGTAAAACGTAAAGTCAAAGTTAACGCTAAACGTTCGTTAAATAACCGACGCTTACGTGTTGGCAGGGGGTAGAGCCAGCAGTGAGTGAGAAGTGCTCGCTGGGCTGATGTTGAACCCCGACGTTTGGGGAATGCTAGTATGGCATGGGAATGGGTACATCGCAGGCAGAAACCCCAATTCGCTGCTCATCTGACTGGGGTGGTGATGCATTGAGCTTCAAGCTAGACTGCACGGCGGAGGGCCGGACGGAGAGCGGGGCGATGGGAGCAAGATAAGATGCTCAAATGTTCTAGAATGACAAGGGACACATGAAGCAGATGTATAAAGATTATACAAAAACATAACAAAATATATTATATTGCATTCATATGGTTCGTCTGTAACGTTAAGCATGCATTGTCATTTGATACGAGGGACTTGACACTTATCGTGATAACTTATTAGACAAAACAACTTCAGCTAACTTTAGCTAGCTGGTATAGCTAGACTATAGCTATACTACCAGTATCGACTCGCTTTTTAGCAGCAGTAAGGCATAGATATTCAACGTAAATGACTGTACCTATTCAAGGGTTGTGGCTAAGGCAAATATTTCGGAAAAATAAGTGTGGCCAGCGAGTTTTCCAACTTGACCCGCCCCCTGATTGTTGTTGTTGTGTCTGACTTGAGCCCTGTTGATCTCGGATTCAATACTGCGAACTCACCTGTAGGCCGTTTATCTGTTGTCGCTCCGTTCATTTACCGCCATTGTTTTCCACGGTTGCAAAGTCATTTATGTGATAATTTTGGGGCTGATTACTTAAGTGAATGGGTAACGTTATCGCGTACACGTCGGTTCAGACAGTGAAGCTTAGTAGAGGGTTGTGTCAAGTTGAGTCGCAGGAAAACGTCGTCATCACACATTCTAGATTCTAGAAAATACCGCAAAAGTCACATGGCGTTACTGGGTCTTGTAGTTTAGACACAAAAACGTATCGTATGAAAGCAACTAGCTTATTATTCTTGGTTGTAAAATAAAAATATTCTCGTGGAAATGCGCCTTTGTTTTTTAAAGCACTTAGCCCAACCCCGTGAAAAGTATTCATTTAATGATGCTTGATACAGCTGTTTTAAAGGGGTCTACACTTCTGCCGTGTCAGGTGACAGGTCATATGACCTAAAAAGCTATGTCAACATCAGGTCGTTCAAACTTGTTTTATTGGGTTGTCCCTACATTTAACTCAGTCAACTTGACTACCTCCGCAAGGTTACTTTCATCGCTGCAGCTTGTGCAGAAGCAGCTCGCGGACATTGCAAGGTTGGTTGGCATTGTTTTGTTATCAAAACCAACACGAGGTATAATACATGTATATCATGTTTACGATCAATATTTTAATCACATTTTTTTTTCTCCAGGTTCTCGTAGATTTTTCAGAATGTATGTCCTGTACATCTTGAGTGGGTTATTGGCACTGGCTAGCAGCAAACCATGTGGTAATTATCTTATTCTGACTGGTAGGACATTGTCTGCCTGTTGTTCCATAGCCTAACTGACCCTTAACCGCTTCCAATGTGATGCAAGTGACCCTGGGAAAGTACTGAGACATGTAACCTGACTCGCTGTTTGTCAGTGATTGAGTAATAGCGTATTTGTTCAAACGTTTAAACTAAACGCTGATCCCCTCTTAAAATAACTCTCAAAGCATATGTTTAAGGACAACTCTTTTATATCTGTCTGAAAGATTTAAAAGTAACTTCAGTAACAGTGCGTATAATCCATGCACTGTGTAAATACCATCGAGGACAATGAAAACTGTCTGGTGTGTGGAAACTATACTTTTTGGTTATTAAGTTGCTGAGGTCTGTGTCTCCTGTCTTTGGGTTAGTGTGTTACTGCTGATACAGCAGAGAAATGTGGCCTGTTGTACTGACCTTGATGACACAGTGCGAGTCATTTTTATATGGTGTCAGTCAGTTTTGTCGCCATTGACAAAACGTTTTTCTAGGCACATTTCCAAGAGCGCTATCTGTTTGGTGATATGTGAAGTATTACATGGGAAGTTAACTGAATGTGATGTTTGTCCAGAAACTGCCGAGTCAGATCACAGTGAGCTGCTCCTGTCTCTGAATAAGAAACTGCTTCGCTCTCTGGAGGACCAGGTCGCCCTCCCCAATCCCAGTGTGCACCTGGCCCTACGACTGTCCACTCATCACAACCTCGACAAAGAGAGTAAACACCTCAATGCGCTGAAAACACGGCTACACGACGACATCGAGAGGTACGCGTACACCTAGTCCAACGCCTCGTCGTTTCGTATCAAGGGAACACTTTGAGCGCAGAACCCTTCACATTTTTTTAATAGCGTTTCTGGAATATGGATTATCGTTGTGCTGTATTATTTCACATGAAACAGATTAGTCACTCTTAGGTTCTTGCTCCCCCAGCTCTCTGTCTAGGGGCCAGGCTGTGTCTGGACGGCTGGCCCTCTACGTGCTGGCCCTGAAGGCCTCCTGCTACGACCTGAACTCCCTGACCTTCACGCTCAGCCAGAAGAGCGAGACTCTGCTGACTCACCTGAAGAGACAAATGGAGCAGGAGAAGGAACACATCGCCTGTGAGTGCTCAGTGTTAGATTGCAGATCGAGAAGAACACCCACCTGTTTGTTGTTCTGGAATAAAAGCGTCCGCTAAATGAATACATTATCATTATCACATTATTTAAAGGGCAATGCAATCCTAAACAAGCCAACTAGGAATAACTACCATGACTGTAAGAC
Source organism: Osmerus mordax (assembly GCF_038355195.1). Lineage (NCBI taxonomy): Eukaryota > Metazoa > Chordata > Actinopteri > Osmeriformes > Osmeridae > Osmerus > Osmerus mordax. The sequence continues at coordinate 9,220,999 of NC_090073.1, read as the reverse complement.
ACTGTTGCTACGATAACTGGGACTTGGAACTTACAATAACTTCTTTAGCGATGCCTCCTCTGTTCCTTAGTCAGCCATCGTCCCTTGACGACCTACTATCAGTACTCTCTGGGCGTGCTAGCTCTGTGTGTGAGCGGGGTCCGCGTCAACGCGCACGTCAGCAACAAGCTCATCAAGGCCGTGGAGCACGGCCACATCAAAAATGGCGACTTCGACTGTATCGGTGAGTGTGACCGAGGATACCGCCTTAAACGTGTCTCTCCCAGCTGGAAGTTTCGTCTGTAACTGTTCGGTAAGAGAGCAGTAATACTCACAGTAATAACTGTGAGTACCATGTAGTCTGAGGCCTTCCCACAATGCCTCTCTCCCTGCCTTTCCTGTCACATGTCACTTGAAACTGTCCAATAGAGCGTGAAAAACAAAATACAATCACATACTGTATACAGTATATAAAAGATGGCTGTCGCTTGGTTCTGTCTCTCCAGACAGTTTGGCCATGGCTGGGATGGCGTTGCAGTGCGTGAAGAACGCTGGGCTGCCGGATCAGGCCTCGCTGGATCAAGCCCTGGCCACCATCAGAAACAAGCTCCTCACCTCCAGACGGGCTGATGGTCACATTGGTAACGAGTACAGCACAGGCCTGGCAGTACAGGTAACCATGCGGACACTTCCTCTCTCCAGACTGGAGTAACGATGATGTGTGAGTGTGCAGCTCGATGGTTGGAGCATCTGTCTGCAGATCTAGAGGTCCCAGGTTTATCTAACCACCTCCCTTGTCCATCGCTTTGGAAAAAAGCGTGTGCTAAATCAAAACACTATCACGTTTCAAAGTATGATTTATTCATGAATAAGATCTCTTCATGACCTACACATGTGACTATCGAAGAAATAGAATTTCAGGAAATAGAATTTCAGGAAATAGAATTTCAGGAAATAGAATTTCAGGAAATAGAATTTCCTAAACCCTGACACTAACCCTGAGGCGTTTGTGTTGTGTGTGTCGACTGTGCGTCACAGGCCCTTCTGGCGATGGGCAGCCAGGTAGAGGAGTGCGCTGCGTCCATGACTGCCATGAGGTCAGACGCCCGGGGGGGATCCTACTCCAACCCCATGGCCGTGTCCCAGACCCTGCCCGCCCTCCAGCACACCTCCTACCTGCAGGTGAAGGACAAGCAGTGCCGCGACGAGGACGGTGAGCACAGGAACACTTCCATGCACAAAGATCAGCTCAGTGGTTAGAGCAATTGTACCCCCATCAGTACGTCGCTTGGGATGACAAAGTCGAACATATATATATATATATATATATATATCCTCCTGAAGGATGAAATTGTACGTGCTTAATGAAAACATTACATTGTTTACATTACAATACAAAGGCAAATTTAGTTTTAAGTTAGGTTACGGAATTTTCTGAATCTCTCTCTTTGGGTTTCCCCCTGCAGGCAGCCTGGTGCTGGAGCCTAGGGAACCTGTGGTGGTGCTGCCCAGCCGCGCCCAGGTGGGGCTGCAGGTGGAGGTGGTGAAGTCCAACGGGGCCGCCACTATCTTCCAGGTGGACGTCCCGGCCGGATCCTCCCTGCTCGACGCCCTGGAACTCCTCCAGCAGAAGAACCAAGACTTCACGTCAGTCAAACACCTTTTTTTCTATTTTTATTTTTTAAATATATATCTTTTGTGTACCTTGATTCGTAGTTGGAGATGAGAGACGATTGTAAAAATTTAAAATGTATATCCTTGTCAGATCCTTCAACCCAGGACAATGACAGCAACACACAGGGTCAGGGCTGCGAAGTAACTTGTCAACTTGAAGAAGCAGAACCTGATGGTTCCTGTCCCTTGTCCCCCTCCCCCGCCTCCCCCGCCCACCTGGGGCCCCTGTCCTGCAGGTTTAAGAAGGAGGACAGCCTGTGGGGGCCCTTCCTGAGTGTGGTGAACAAGGAGAACGCCAGGCAGACAGATCGGAGATACTGGCAGCTGTCCTCCAACAGTGCTGCTCTAAGTCACGGTAAGAACACAGCCATGGATGGAGCAATCACACACACACACACACACACACACATGGACTCACACACATACTCTCTCACACACACACACACACACATGGACTCACACACACATACTCTCACACACACACACACTTCACATACTTTGAACCAAGATGGTCCATCTGGTTTAGTTACTTTTGCGACCTCTGTCTCTCTTTTTAGGGATCGTCGACTTCAAGATAGAGAAAGCTCAGCACATCACTATCAGAAACGCAGTGTACTGAGAGCCTGGGGGAGGAGACCAGCGTTTCAATTTCCTGTATTCTGTTGGTTAAATCAGCATGCGAGTGTCAGAACTGCTTGGAGATGAAGGCGAAGGAGAAGGAACATTTTTGATTGTTTTGATTCACAAGCTCCAGGTCACCATATGTAAATCTCTCAGTATAAGAGATTATAGTAAGAGATTTATCACTACATGTATCCAGTTGTGTCATCTTAACCTCAAATCAGATTATTCAAATTTCAGTTAACCTCAGTTTAATAGAGCTATCGCAGTTTTGATTACATTTACATTACATTTATGCATTTAGCAGACTGATTACTATGACTGAGTGACTATGACATTTGTATTTTGTATATAATTGCTGTTATATTCCAAAAAGTTAAATATGACTAATTTGTTTTTAATAAATGGGTTTGGATGTTTACCTGACTTGTTTGAGTGCATCTATTTCTAAAAGCGACGAGAGGAGGTTGTGTCAGAAGCTGACAGCAGGGGGCAGTAGGGGTCTGTATCGTTCGCCCAGGAAAAAAACCCGGAAACAAAACGTCTCTATCATAACCTTACGGCGCCGGCAGAACACGTGAGAGACCAAAGCTTGTGAAACCTTTCCCTTTGCAAAAGTTCAAACGCTTCTAAATGGCATAATGCCGTCATGGCGGTCGGAGTGTTATCAAAGTACTGCTGCATTTTGTTGAGTGCAACTGCGAAGCGGTTTATCGGTTCTGAACAGAGGCGGATTATGAGCTCAACCACGGCTAGACGGGCGACCAAGCGCTCGCTGTCGAGTTTGACAAGTCAAGTAAAGAGGGTATCTATTGAAGGCAACATTGGTAAGTGACTTCAAACCTGAAAGAAGTTTGACATTAAATTCAGTCACGATACGAACCAAATCGAAATCATTGTTTATTTCTTGTTTGCGTGTCAGCGGTGGGAAAGTCAACCTTCGCTCGGCTTCTGCAGGCAGCTAAGACGGACTGGGAGGTTGTCTCTGAACCCGTTAGTAAATGGCAAGCAATAGAGAGCAGCTCTAGCCAGGTAAGATAACCCCAATGTAAAATGTCTAAATACATTTACAATTTAAATCCAAAGTGACGTACGGATAGTCCTGTAAACCAGCAGTGTGTACCACAAATGGACGTGACATCGGTCGTTGTTTACTGTTGTTTCAGCAGAGCGACCCAGCCTCCCAGCCCTCCTTTAGTAACCTCCTGGAGATGATGTACCAAGATCCTAAGCGCTGGTCTTACACATTCCAGACCTTCTCGTGCATGACCCGCCTGCGGACTCAGCTGCAGCCTCCACCGGCCCGCCTGCTCAGCTCCCAGGATGCACCTGTGCAGGTGTTTGAGCGCTCGGTATACAGTGACAGGTGGGCTGAAAGGGAGCATTGTCAGGCAGTATGACGTATGCAGTATGACGTATTCAGATACAAGGTATACCTCAGTGGAAGAGAGTTTGACTGGATCAAGAGGTCACAGATTTAAACCACACCCCTGTATGTTGCTTTGAATAAAATCAAAACAAACAGCTGCTTGTGGTCGTGTCTCTAGGTATATCTTTGCCGTGAACATGTTTGAGCTGGGCTGCATCAACGCTACAGAGTGGTCGGTCTACCAGGATTGGCACTCCTTCCTGGTGGAGCAGTTTGGCAGCCAGGTGGAGCTGGAGGGTGTTATCTACCTCAGGGCCCCCCCACAGGTACAGCCATGGACACACACACACACACACCATCTCTCACTCTCTCTGACACACACATATCATCTCTCTCAGTGTTTAGTAGAGCTTGATAGTGTTCATGTATAGTGTTCAGTAGTAGCTGGTGGTGTTCATGTATAGTGTTCAGTAGTAGCTGGTGGTGTTCATGTATAGTGTTCAGTAGTAGCTGGTGGTGTTCATGTATAGTGTTCAGTAGTAGCTGGTGGTGTTCATGTATAGTGTTCAGTAGTAGCTGGTGGTGTTCATGTATAGTGTTCAGTAGTAGCTGGTGGTGTTCATGTATAGTGTTCAGTAGTAGCTGGTGGTGTTCATGTATAGTGTTCAGTAGTAGCTGGTGGTGTTCATGTATAGTGTTCAGTAGTAGCTGGTGGTGTTCATGTATAGTGTTCAGTAGTAGCTGGTGGTGTTCATGTATAGTGTTCATTAGTAGCTGGTGGTGTTCATGTATAGTGTTCAGTAGTAGCTGGTGGTGTTCATGTATAGTGTTCAGTAGTAGCTGGTGGTGTTCATGTATAGTGTTCAGTAGTAGCTGGTGGTGTTCATGTATAGTGTTCAGTAGTAGCTGGTGGTGTTCATGTATAGTGTTCAGTAGTAGCTGGTGGTGTTCATGTATAGTGTTCAGTAGTAGCTGGTGGTGTTCATGTATAGTGTTCAGTAGTAGCTGGTGGTGTTCATGTATAGTGTTCAGTAGTAGCTGGTGGTGTTCATGTATAGTGTTCAGTAGTAGCTGGTGGTGTTCATGTATAGTGTTCAGTGGAGGCTGGTGGTGTCAATGTGTAGCTGTAGAGGTTGTATCTGCGTTCCACCAGACTTGTATGGAGCGCCTGGGTCGTCGCGGGCGGGTGGAGGAGAAGGAGGTGGAGCTGGGCTACCTGGAGGGACTTCACACCCAGCATGAGCGGTGGCTCCTGGATAAGACCACCAGGTGAGTCCTGACACCTGACACGCCAGCGCTGAGCTGCTGTCAACCATCCAATCATCACGCTCTGTTTGTGGAGCTATCGTCTACGCCCCCAGAACTGAGCCTAACCCAAACGAAGCCCTCAACTTAAACTCTGATGTTAGAAAACAGGGCAAGTTGAACCTAGTCTTCTGGGTCCATGGTGATGCACTGTGATGTTTAGTTTGGCTCTGTCTCTGCAGGCTGCACTTTGATTGGTTGACGAAGGTGCCTGTCTTGGTGATCGATGCGAGCGTCGAGTTCGAGTCGGACCCTGAAGTACGTGCCGAACTCGTCTCACAGGTACGCTGGCCGTTTGGGCCCCATGTCGACCCGCACTCGAAAAAGCTTCCCAACGTTTTCCCCTCGCCTGTGCAATGTGCATGTCGTACCACATTCCACCACACGGTGGCACACTTCCAATACTCCTGCAATGAACCAAAACACAAGTGTCAAAGATCTTCCGCTTATCATTTCTCACAAGTGTTTTCCACGTGAAGACTGTGTGAACTACATTTATATCTTATTGAAACTATGATCTAACTTCCACTTTTATGACATTTGGCACATTGTGTGTGTCACGTGTTCTGTATTGAAATGGGATCGTAGATTAGTTTTTGATGGTGCTGATGACACACATCCTGTTATCACTTCCCCTCCACAGGTTAAGGACTTCTTCAGTGGATTATAAGAAGCTGCCACAAAGATGATGTTTTAAATCAAGAAGTTAACCTTTGAACCTCAATAACTGAAACACACTCACAGATGGAAACTTGTTACAAAGCTGTTTATTCCAAGTAGTTTTAATGACCTGTCAATTATTTACGAGGTGCTATATGTATCTAAACAGGAGAACGGGTTAGTTTCACTTGAATTAAATCTGAACTTTTCTTACAGGGTAAGAGCCCATTAGAGTCACTTAGGATTCAAATAGGATTAAGCTATGGCATTTATAGTGGCATAAAATATGGAAAAGTTCAATTCCAGCGTTTAGGTATCTAGTGTTTTGTATGTTTCAGTCCCAGATTAGATGGAATTTAAAGTGAAGTGTCCGTTATCCGTTGTGCGTCATCCATGGACAAACTGACCAGGATATGCCAGCACCAACATATTGAAAAGAGCAACATTTCTAACTCTTCCAAACTGTAAATACATGTGAAGTTCTCAAATATAATTAATCAGATTTTTTTTAATCGTATTCTGTAGCCTATTGTATCAACAGAATGTAACAATTTTACTACTTACTTGTAAATTACAATGTTATTTAGTTGTTTAACTTGTACTTGTATTAAGGCATCTACGTTGCTTGACATTGGATTTATTTATTGAAGAACCTCAGCCTAGAAATGTTTATCTGATAGCTGTTAGATATGACCTGTAGTTGTTGTGATGTGACCTTTGAACTTCTGCTACCTCTGGGTCTCAACTTACATTTTGAAATAAAAATCTTATCAGGATTCATGTCTCGTATAACCCTTTTTGATTTCACTATCATTTGAAAAGGTTTCAACTAATGTTAGTTTTTCAGCGTTTTTACAGTCAAAGGAGTGAAGGAGATGGTGCATATGCACCTCAAAGAGATGGTTAGTCCCTATGAATACTAATGCCTGGATAATTTCATAGAACAATGACCTTGGATCAGTGTGTTTCCCCTCCACACCCCCATCTCTCTGATGTGCATGGGGGATCAGAGGGCTGGCAATGACAGGGTCATCAAAGGGCAGCTGTCCACTATAAAAGCAGTGTCTCGCGGTCAGACTGCTCAAAGCATCAGTACACACCAGGACCAGTACCAGCTGGGCGAAGCAGGCTCGTGTCTCACATTTTCAAGCGAATCCGAACTTTACGGAAAGACGTTACGGGTGACCGATCGCTGTTATAAAGGATGGGAAGTTTTGCACAATGGGTTCTCTGCGCGTGCCTTTTCTGCTTCTCCCCGCTTGTCAGCCCGACGCACGAGAGCCACGAGCCTCGGTTTCAAAAGAGCCTGAACAATTCAGAGTCTGGACACGTGAGCACAGCTTTCCATCCAAACAGGTACCCGCTGTATATGATGCAGCTGTACCGCTCCTTCAAAACTTCGGGTTTTCCACAGTCCCTGGCTGTCAAACCCGTGAGCGCGCACAGTGACAGGCCCACTCTACGCGATTCTGACTCCGTACTCAGTCTTATTGCAAAAGGTAAGCTATCTATTAGCTATTTCTAACATTTCGGTTACAAATGAGGTAAATAGGCCTTCAAGTTTGCAAACAATATGCACTGTACGCACGTAGGCTTTAGCCTAGGCGGCATATGTCATGTAAAGCATTTGTTTTCCCTTTTGACTTCCGGTGTTGTTCATACACTAGTTTGCAGTGAAATGTTTCAAGTATTAGTTTTCAGGTATGGCTATTGCAGATTGACCTGTATTTCAAGCAAGGGGGTAGACAACCAGACGACTTGGTTCCCTGCCCTCTCCATCACTGCCACCCTTATCTACGTTATCGGATCCTCCCTTTGTACAACCCAAGTGTCAAAATGCTTATTCGACTTTAAAGGGTTTCTCTGTTTTATGTGAGTGGGTGTGTGTATTAGCTCCTCAGACGCCCTAGCACGAGGGGGTTCAATACACATCCGGTCCTCTCCTCCCTCCCTCTCTCTCTCAAGCGTTTTGGCTTTTTCTGACTACAGCAGATTGGACGTATCTGTGAGGACTGCAGCGCGTAAAGTTTCTGCCAGCTGTCTCTTCAGTCACGTTATGGTGTTTAACGACTCTCTTCTTTATTTCCAGGTTGCCATCAAGTGGAAAATAAATGGACCGTTACCTTTGATATGTCCTCCATCTCCGCTGCAGACGACGTACAGCTATCCGAACTTCGGATCAGACTACCGGCTTTTTCAGCCTCCAAACGCGTCACCGTAGACATTTATCACTCTCGCCAGCAGGACTGCAAACCGAGTAGCACTCCATGCCCGGAGGAGAAGCTGCTCCTGGGCAGTTTTGGAGCGTCCCCCGGCGATGCAAAGTCCACATGGAAGGTATTCAACGTCACTGCCTTATTAAAGTACTGGCTGCACCAGGGAGACAAGCTGGCGAAGTCTGAGGCGACGGTGGAGGATGTGATGGAGGCAGAACACGGGAGCGGGGCGGAGGAGGACCGGGAGGTGGTGGGCATGCCCCGTCGTGGACATCTGGGTGAGAGGCACAGCAAGCGTCATCTTACAACTGACCGGGTCATGATGGTCATCTTCTCCAAGCACAACCTGCATCAAGGTGGCCATAACATGTCCACCCTCATACACACTGTTGAGCGCTCCAAATACGTCACCATGGACCGGGTCAGCGGTGGACCGAACGGCCGACGCCACAAGAGAAACCGGATGGAAAGGGTACGGTTGGGTGGTGTAATTGCGGCCACTGCGTCTCCGTCTGAAGCCGTCCAGCGGCCGTTATGTCGGAAGGTGGACATGTGGGTTGATTTCGAGCAGATCGGTTGGAACGAGTGGATCGTCTACCCAAAGCGCTACAATGCTTTCCGGTGTGAAGGAGAATGTCCTACACCGGTTGACGAGTCCTTCCAGCCCACTAACCATGCATACATGCAGGTAAGATACAGTCGTTTCTCTGTGTGCTCTGTTGTTTTGGAATCATAATCATACAGAGCCTACCTACTCCAGGCCTAGAGAACAGAGTTTATAAATTACAACTGAATTAAAGCGCGATATGAAATAGCTAACTTTTTCTGTTTTCCGGTATTTGCAGAGCCTGTTGAGACTCTACCATCCCGAAAGAGTGTCTTGCCCCTCGTGCGTGCCCACGCGCCTCAGCCCGCTGTCCATGCTGTACTACGAGAATGACGACGTGGTCCTGAGACATCACGAGGACATGATCGTGGAAGAGTGCGGTTGTCATTGACGACCGGTACACATACGGATTAAACACTTAAGGACACTTGACCACACGAATATTATTTATTTTTTATCACTTGGTTATCTGTTGACGCTGCTGTCAGCGATCCAAGATACTTATTGTACCATTTGATGATCCTACTATGCACTAGAGTTCAACTGTATTTTATGACAATCTTCACATTTTATCCATGTCATGACATGTTTTGTTATTTACAGCAATTGAATGTTTATTTTTTTGTAGAAAATGTGTGCGATTATAATATAGGATTTTTTTCTATAGAATTATGTAAATGTAGGCTTTGTGAACTACATGACAATAAATACAACTGAATTAAGAGAACCCTGAATCTGTCATAACAGTATAATAACAGTGTAATAACTGTAATAACAGTATACTAACAGTATAATAGTGTAATAACCGTATAATAACAGTATAACAACTGTGTAATAACAAGTGTAACAACAGTGCAGAGATGGCAAAAGTACACACATCCTTCACTAAAGTAGAGGTACAGATACTCATGTTTAAAAAGACAGGTGAAAGTTGAAGTACTGATGTACTATTTCACTCAAGTTACAGTAAAATACGCAGGGTTCGAATTACGGAGGGGGCTTGGTTTTTTTTTTCATCCAAAACACACATGCTATCCCCTTTGGTCATTTCATACAAAACACACATGCTATCCCCTTTGGTCATTTCATCCAAAACACACATGCTAACCCCTTTGGTCATTTCATCCAAAACACACATGCTAACCCCTTTGGTCATTTCATCCAAAACACACATGCTAACCCCTTTGGTCATTTGATCCAAAACACACATGCTAACCCCTTTGGTCATTTCATACAAAACACACATGCTATCCCCTTTGGTCATTTCATCCAAAACACACATGCTAACCCCTTTGGTCATTTCATCCAAAACACACATGCTAACCCCTTTGGTCATTTCATCCAAAACACACATGCTAACCCCTTTGGTCATTTGATCCAAAACACACATGCTAACCCCTTTGGTCATTTCATACAAAACACACATGCTATCCCCTTTGGTCATTTCATCCAAAACACACATGCTAACCCCTTTGGTCATTTCATCCAAAACACACATGCTAACCCCTTTGGTCATTTCATCCAAAACACACATGCTAACCCCTTTGGTCATTTCATCCAAAACACACATGCTAACCCCTTTGGTCAATTCATCCAAAAAACACATAGTAACCCCTTTGGTCATTTCATACAAAACACACATGCTAACCCCTTTGGTCGTTTCATCCAAAAAAAAACACATGCTAACCCCTTTGGTCATTTCATCCAAAACACACATGCTAACCCCTTTGGTCAATTCATCCAAAAAACACATAGTAACCCCTTTGGTCATTTCATACAAAACACACATGCTAACCCCTTTGGTCGTTTCATCCCAAAAAAAACACATGCTAACCCCTTTGGTCATTTCATCCAAAACACACATGCTAAACCCCTTTAGTTATTTACCCCAAAACACACAAGATAACCCCTTTGGTCATTTAATCCAAAACACACATGCTAACCCCTTTGGTCATTTCATCCAAAAAAAACACATGCTAACCCCTTTGGTCATTTCATCCAAAACACACATGCTAACCCCTTTGGTTATTTACCCCAAAACACACAAGATAACCCCTTTGGTCATTTAATCCAAAACACACATGCTAACCCCTTTGGTCATTTCATCCAAAACACACATGCTAACCCCTTTGGTTATTTACCCCAAAACACACAAGATAACCCCTTTGGTCATTTAATCCAAAACACACATATTAACATTTTTGGTCATTTCCCCCAAAACACACATGCTAACCCCTTTGGTCATTTCATCCAAAACACACATGCTAACCCCTTTGGTCATTTCATCCAAAACACACATGCTAACCCCTTTGGTCATTTCATCCAAAACACACATGCTAACCCCTTTGGTCATTTCATCCAAAACACACATGCTAACCCCTTTGGTCATTTCATCCAAAACACACATGCTAACCCCTTTGGTCATTTCATCCAAAACACACATGCTAACCCCTTTGGTCATTTCATCCAAAACACACATGCTAACCCCTTTGGTCGTTTCATCCAAAAAAAAACACATGCTAACCCCTTTGGTCATTTCATCCAAAACACACATGCTAACCCCTTTGGTCAATTCATCCAAAAAACACATAGTAACCCCTTTGGTCATTTCATACAAAACACACATGCTAACCCCTTTGGTCATTTGATCCAAAACACACATGCTAACCCCTTTGGTCATTTCATACAAAACACACATGCTATCCCCTTTGGTCATTTCATCCAAAACACACATGCTAACCCCTTTGGTCATTTCATCCAAAACACACATGCTAACCCCTTTGGTCATTTCATCCAAAACACACATGCTAACCCCTTTGGTCATTTGATCCAAAACACACATGCTAACCCCTTTGGTCATTTCATACAAAACACACATGCTATCCCCTTTGGTCATTTCATCCAAAACACACATGCTAACCCCTTTGGTCATTTCATCCAAAACACACATGCTAACCCCTTTGGTCATTTCATCCAAAACACACATGCTAACCCCTTTGGTCATTTCATCCAAAACACACATGCTAACCCCTTTGGTCAATTCATCCAAAAAACACATAGTAACCCCTTTGGTCATTTCATACAAAACACACATGCTAACCCCTTTGGTCGTTTCATCCAAAAAAAAACACATGCTAACCCCTTTGGTCATTTCATCCAAAACACACATGCTAACCCCTTTGGTCAATTCATCCAAAAAACACATAGTAACCCCTTTGGTCATTTCATACAAAACACACATGCTAACCCCTTTGGTCGTTTCATCCCAAAAAAAACACATGCTAACCCCTTTGGTCATTTCATCCAAAACACACATGCTAAACCCCTTTAGTTATTTACCCCAAAACACACAAGATAACCCCTTTGGTCATTTAATCCAAAACACACATGCTAACCCCTTTGGTCATTTCATCCAAAAAAAACACATGCTAACCCCTTTGGTCATTTCATCCAAAACACACATGCTAACCCCTTTGGTTATTTACCCCAAAACACACAAGATAACCCCTTTGGTCATTTAATCCAAAACACACATGCTAACCCCTTTGGTCATTTCATCCAAAACACACATGCTAACCCCTTTGGTTATTTACCCCAAAACACACAAGATAACCCCTTTGGTCATTTAATCCAAAACACACATATTAACATTTTTGGTCATTTCCCCCAAAACACACATGCTAACCCCTTTGGTCATTTCATCCAAAACACACATGCTAACCCCTTTGGTCATTTCATCCAAAACACACATGCTAACCCCTTTGGTCATTTCATCCAAAACACACATGCTAACCCCTTTGGTCATTTCATCCAAAACACACATGCTAACCCCTTTGGTCATTTCATCCAAAACACACATGCTAACCCCTTTGGTCATTTCATCCAAAACACACATGCTAACCCCTTTGGTCATTTCATCCAAAACACACATGCTAACCCCTTTGGTCGTTTCATCCAAAAAAAAACACATGCTAACCCCTTTGGTCATTTCATCCAAAACACACATGCTAACCCCTTTGGTCAATTCATCCAAAAAACACATAGTAACCCCTTTGGTCATTTCATACAAAACACACATGCTAACCCCTTTGGTCGTTTCATCCAAAACACACATGCTAACCCCTTTGGTTATTTACCCCAAAACACACAAGATAACCCCTTTGGTCATTTAATCCAAAACACACATACTAAAATTTTTGGTCATTTCCCCCAAAACACACATGCTAACCCCTTTGGTCATTTCATCCAAAACACACATGCTAACCCCTTTGGTCATTTCATCCAAAACACACATGCTAACCCCTCTGGTCATTTGGTTCAAAAACACACTAATCCCTTTGGTAATTTCATCCAAAAAATACATGCTAACACCTTTGGTCATTTGATCCAAAACACACATACTAACCCCTTTGGTCATTTCATCCAAAACACACATGCTAACCCCTTTGGTCATTTCATCCAAAACACACATGACCAAAAAGGTTAGTATGTGTGTTTTGGATTAAATGACCAACTGGGTTATCTTGTGTGTTTTGGGGTAAATAACCAAAGGGGTTAGTATGTATGTTTTGGATCAAATGACCAAAGGGGTTAGTATGTATGTTTTGGATCAAATGACCAAAGGGGTTAGCATGTGTGTTTGGGATCAAATCACCAAAGGGGTTAGCATGTGTGTTTGGGATCAAATCACCAAAGGGGTTAGTATGTATGTTTTGGATCAAATGACCAAAGGGGTTAGCATGTGTGTTTGGGATCAAATCACCAAAGGGGTTAGCATGTGTGTTTGGGATCAAATCACCAAAGGGGTTAGCATGTGTGTTTTGGGGTAAATCACCAAAGGGGTTAGCATGTGTGTTTGGGATCAAATCACCAAAGGGGTTAGCATCAGGGTTCGAATAATGGGGGGCTTGGGGTTTGACCCCCCAATTAAGACTTGGACCCCCCCAACACACTATCAACGGAAAAGAGAAATTGTTTATGTTACGTGGTGTTACGTTTGGGGGGATGGAGGAGCAGGAAATAAAGGTGACAGGTTGAGCGCCTCGCGCCCCCTGGCCCTAACTAGCACGAGATGAAGTGACAGAAGGGAAGGTTAAGACGCACGTGTCTCCATCTTTATGTGAAATTCAGCATTTAATTTCATACTGTTGTAAAATGTACAGGAGGGTAAGGGGTATTATATTAGTACTGATTTGAGTCAAGAATCAAGTTTGTTTATGTCAACCATTACAAATAATTTGTACTAAACATGTGACCTCTGCTGCTCTCTAACCATAGTGCACCAAACTGAAACTAACGATGTTTCTGCTACCTGATGTTATTGTAGCTTAGCAAACTAATTTAATATATCAGTAGCAATGGCAAAACATTTATCCATCGCGATGTTTTACCCCAAAACGTCAAACTCCACGACAGACGGGCCTTAAAAGTTTTCGGGTCGACTGACACTGGAAGCAGACGAGGTCAGCGCCTGAAGAACGTGACAGAGCTGTCGAGGATTCCACCACCAGACGTCTGCAATCGAGGAGGGGAACGCTCAACCAGGAAGGACGAGTTCTCCTAGAACTGTCAAACTGCCTGAACAACTTCACCCTTTAGTCTTTTGAAAGGGAGCTGTCAGACTGTGATGAAACCATACCTCTTTTCAACAGCAAGCCCCAGAGTCCACGCCTCCTGCTCTCTGTGTGTTTGTCAAGCAGGTTTTCATTGTCCCCTACACCTACTAATGGGGTGCTTGTTCAGATTCAGAATACAGTGTCTTGTAACTGAACACAGTAGATTGTTTTGATTTGTAAGACTGTTGAGGGATGTCAGTATGATGAAACAGCAGGCTAGTGTTTGTCAGAAAACTTTTATGCTTGTACTGAGCTGTTTCTGGAAAGCACTGTATGGTTGGAGCCTTGTGACCATCCAGACAAAAGGTGTAATCCTCTGTCCAGGAGCAGAGGTACTAACTCTAACATGTGTCCAATCTCACACACACTAACATCCCCCTACACACACACACACACACCACCCTTCACACACACAATAACATCCCCCTACACACACCAACATTCCCCCCTCCACATACTTCCCCACTGACATTAACATCCTTCACTACACCCCCCCCCCCTCCACACACACTAACATCCCCCTACACACACACACACACACACACACTAACATTCCCCCTTACACACACACACACACACACACACACACTCCACACACACTAACATCCCCCTACACACACACACACTCCAAACACACTAACATCCCCCTACACTCACACACACACACACACACACACACACTAACATTCCCCCCTACACACACACACACTTCTGTTTCCCATCACAGCCTCCTACTGGTCAACTCAGTAAATGGATAATGAGGCTGAGAGCCAATACACAACGTGTGTAAACCACACCGATCCGTGTAACATTAGTTACGTTTCCCAACAACTTGTCTCCTGTAAACGACTAAGCTAACACTCAGGGAGAAGTGAAGCAGCGTTCTGTCATCTTTATACAAACTGAGATCTCGCTCACTTTCAGATGTGTAAACTAAACGAAATCCTGGTTTCTGTTTGGCCAGTTTGGTATCTGCGTGAAAGCCAGTCCCAAGCTGGGAAGCGGTATGTGAGGGCTAGACGTTACCGAAGGAGAGGTTTAACTGCTGGTTTCTACTCTTGCCACCTCTGTGGAAACCCACTGTTGTCATGGCAATAAAATAATGTTGATTTGGGAAAAGGCTCTCACTAACAAAGACACAGGTCTGGCACAAACTCTAGCAGTACAGGTTTCATTTTTTACAGTTTTACGACCAGTGGAATAACCATTTCTAGGGTTGTGTCTCTGTGAGAGGCCAGAAGGAGAAAGAGAATGTGTATTTCAGGTCAGCACTCACCAAATGGATTAATGACACTTGCCAGATCCCTGTTAAGATAAGAAAAATCTTACTCTGGTTCCTAATACACACTCCCCCAGAAGCACCCCCGTTTTTACAGCATCAGTGTGTGCGCCAACAATTAACTTCCATTCAACTTTCAGCTCACTTTATTGCTTGGCCGTCTTTACAAACCATGTGAAAATGTTTTCCCAAAATGAATTTCAAAATGTGAACAAAAACAGATTCGAAATTCCACTGTATGACACCTATGGTGAACATTGTTTTTTTTTTTTATATATATCAGAAAAACAATTATAAATTGGTGCAGTATTTCAAAGGCAACCTGAAGACAGACTTGATGGTGATTGGGTATGAAGGTTAAAGGTCATTCAGACGTCACCACGACGTGAGAGAATCATCAAATCCATAGAATACAAATAAAAGGCCTACCGCTTCCAGCGAGAAAAATCCACCCGCTGTTTTTCCGGCACATTCCGGGTACAAAAGGTTGAGTAGATAGAAAATAAGTCAAGTTCGGTGTTCTGTGTTTACGTTTAACAGTAGCTACTCTGAAACATACAAGGCACAACCGACGTTATAATCACACTGAACGGTCTCAACCCTCTCGTGCCTCAGGTTTCACAGTCGTAGCAGAGATTTTGTCGTTTACAACAGCGGAAGAGCGGACTGAATGGAAACGGAAGGATGGTTAAAGAGTGAGGGACAGAGAGAAGCAGGGTCGAGGGGTGCTCTCTTCAGCGTCATGGTTACAGGGGTAGGTGATTCACGTCCTTCCACTGGCCAAGCGGTTAGATGTCCATTTCAAACTGTGCATCATCTCCTATAGGACAAAACACAAGACAATTCATAAACGTCGCCCATCGATACGCTCCCCGCAAACTTCAGACCACAAACAGATACTTCTCTGAAGGGAGCTTCTGGAGGTACTCTACCCCCGACGTTTATGGAATCCGTGCTCTTACCGGCTCCGCTCTTGTCAGCAGGTGGGACGATGATGTTGTTGTTGACGTTGACGAGTGCTTCTCCCTTCTGGGCCTTGTCCTGGAGGATGAGTTTGGACGGAGGGCTCGTCACCCCCGGAATGTCGGGCAGGCAGCGAGGCGGGGTCCTGGCCACTGGGGACCTGCGGCACTCCAGGAGAAACTTCCGATCGTAGATGATCCTGGTACCTGAGAGGAGGAGGAGGAGGAGAGAGAACAGGCGGGTGGAGGAGAGTGGGGAAGGGGTGGAGGAGAGGTAGATGAGAGGGGGTGGAACAGGTGGGTGGAGTAAGGAGGGGGTAGAAGGTTGGGGGTGGAAAGAGGGAGGAGGTAGAGGAGAGGGGGTGGAACAGGTGGGTGGAGTAAGGAGGGGGTAGAAGGGTGGGGGTGGAAAGAGGGAGGAGGTAGAGGAGAGGGGGTGGAAGAGGAGGGTGGAGGAAGACGAGGGTGGGACAATCAAAGTATTCTTTGATGAGCAACATGTGAGTTATGTGACGGACGATCTGGAATGTTTGAAAGAGCCCAAAATAGTATCGACAAGCACGGGGCAAACTCTGCTCTCTGAGGGGTCAAATGCACACAGATCCACCACTCACTCACACACGCCTGCTTATCAACTCTGTACTCTACTTAAATCATAATTATATCGAGATAGAAAGTTAAAGGTACAAAGTCACGATAGGCCAAATTTAGTATAGCTTCTGAAAGATGAGACATCTCAAGACAATCCGTCAGGCTGTTCTGGTGTTAATCATCTCCGAATCCATGTCGAGTTGCGTCAACGACTCAGACGCCACCATGTGGCAGGCGAGGAAGTGGAAGGCTAAGTCCCATGACTACTGCTTTTAATGATCAGATGACAGATGACAGATAACATAAATGACGTCGCTGCGGCTGCTTCTATAGAAACTTTCTCCGGAGTAGCTTATTCTTGGTGTAGATTCACATGTATGTGGTACGTGGCGTACCATTAGTGCTGTCTTTGAATTGCACACATACGAGACGGCATGACCATGCACTATTGTCCGGCATTGAATTGCACACAAGATACACATATGTGGTACCAGGTACGACATAATGAAATTCCGTGCTGATAATGTTGGCCTCCTTGGGGTTTTAAGAAAGTTAGCATAGCTTCTGCGTCACAAGTCACAACCACAACAAGGACTGACCATGTGGCTGGCCTTAGTTGACCACAAGATGAATACTCAAAAGAAAACCTCTATATTTACACGATTAATGCTCATCTGCAAACAACACCCGAGCAAAGGAATTCGCCTCAAACTCAGAAAATCATAGGTTTAGAATAATTTTTACAACATGCATTCGCCTAAGTTAATGAAACATCTCAAGCTTCTAAAATAATGGTGGCCATAACATTTTCTGTCAAAGCAGATTTCTGGTTAGCTAGCTAGATAATTTTCTGGCTAACCCTTTGTCTGCATGACATTTTGCTATAAGCATGTCTTTGTTGTATTAAAACAACAACATTAACGCAATACATTCCGTATAAGGTCAACGCTATTATTTTGCGACGTGTTAACTAGCCAATTGTACAACATTGCTGTGTTTAGGGAACAGATGACAGTTCACCTCCAGGGGTTGTGCTAAACAGCGTTCCTCCGGGAGTTGTGGAGTAATCGTGGGGCATGTGCTCCGCGTCGTTAATGGTGACTCTCCTGGTTGTCGGAATGGCTTTGCTAGTGGCGTTGTTCTGACATCCCGTAGACATCTTCAAAACACTGGATCGTTTGCTCTATGATAGACTATGGCTAAATTTGACAACTTGCAGACAGCTAGCTCGCTACTGACTTCCAAACAACAAGGCAGTCTGTTGTTTCTTCGTCTTTGCTTTTTTTGTTCCCTTGCTATTCTCTCATATATACAAATAAATAACTTCCTGTTTCATAATGTGTGCAAATGATAGTATATGATCTAAACTACTCACATTCCCACACGCAACCTAAATAACTGGCCAGGGTCTTTTTTAAAGGACCTTACCAGCACGTTCTTCCAGTCTCAAACAAGCACTCACACAAAACAGGAAAGAGGTGGAAAGAGCTAGCCAGATACATTGCGAATATTTTGCCCCCTATTGGAACCTAATGTTATGACATGTTTGTGAATTTTTGGGTAGACGTAGAAGTATTTCCTCCGTCTTAAATTGGGTTTGCGCCAGAGAATGGTTTGCACATTGTCAGTTGATCAACGTGATATGCTATGTCTTCTACAAATGTAGAACGAGAGAGTTTAAACCAATTGTCCATGCTGTGCAATTTTGAACTTGTAGCCTGTTATCATTTAAGACCTTCCATGTACGTACACACAATGCAAGTAACCTTGACTTGCTTATGAAGACACTCACAAACACAGACATTTCGTTTCTTTATTAATTTTGTAAATGGTTTGAGCTGGTGTACAGGGTAAATTGTCTATAGATGTCTTCGGATTTCGTTTGATTAAAAGGCTTGTTGTACATATATTTTTTTCTCCATAATTGACCTCTTCGTAACAATAAAAAAGCCAACAAAACAAGATAAAATACCTACAAGGACCTTTTTATTCCCAGGATGCAGGCATTACCCATAACTCAAACAGTCTCTTCTATGATGCTAAAAGTACATCCATAACAATAACTATAATCCCGGTTGACAAGTAAGGGTGCATAGCATTCTAAGTAAATATAGATATTTTCATATATTTCATATATATAGTAATTTATATTAAAAACATTTTCTGTGCATGTGCGCAGTTGCATTCCTTAGTATTGAGTAATATTCTATTGCGTTAATAAGGTCTTTATCCATTCTAAAGGAGTATACGTGTGTTCACTGGTTTTTGCAACAGTTTATATTTTTGCATGAACTCGGTTTACCGTTTGTCTTCAACTCAGTGCATGTTTTAGTTTTTTTTCCACTGTTACATTTGACGCAGTCCATACACTTCCTCCCTCTCCTTGCACTCAAATGGACTCCTCCACTCAAACTGTCACTGTTAGAAAGCCTTAGAACTGGCTCAAATACGGCGGTTGGGAGCAAGGATGGATTTGGGGGTCTGTTGTGTTGAGGACAAACACTCGTCATCTAGAAAGCCTAGCCACTAGAGCGACCGTGTTTGTCTCCAAGAATTGTCTAACCCTCTGTACCCTTCTGTATCGCCATATCCTGTCTGCTCTTCCTGTGGACCACACCCTCACCTCCACCACCCCCCCTTCCTCTCCTCACACCCATAATGGACATCCTTCATAAAGGCCCTAAACCCAGAACCCCAGATCTGATACGTTTGTGTGTGTGTCAAGTGTGCAAGGTGTTTTCTTGGCAACCGTGATGTCGACACGTGGAGGCACACTAGTCTACTCTTACCAGCCGTCTGTGTTTCCTCACAGTTCTTGTCCTCACCTCTGTCAAGACGTTTCAAAACAATGTCCTAAGCTGAGGTCTCCTGTCTGTCTCTCGCTGTACCCCTTACAGATGAACAGATGAACTGATAAACGCACAAATGTATATATAAATATATTCAGATCCTGAGTCCATGTTTGCTCCAGTGGAAGCTGTGGGAGGTATCCATACTGCTAGGAAGCAAGGTTGATCCGGATGGTGTGAAAATAATTCTGATATGTCGGATGGCACAGTGAGGTGACGCCATGGTAAACAATGTGTTGCATGAAATATTTTTAAATGCTGTCAGGTCATCGCTAGTTCCATAACATTGTCATACAATCACCACTAACAGTATTATTTCTCCTCCCCTCTGCATTCTCTATCAGCTCTGAATCTACCAGCACACACACACACACACACATGCACATACACACACGTTTTAATTCCTTATTGAACGTGAATATGAATATTGTTAAGGCTTTAAAACAATAATGCATGGACACATTCCTGCCACGCCAGCATTTCTGTGACAACATTCCCTGGATAAGTACCGAGATGAGATGAGGGGCTCATATGTAGAAGGGGACGGTTTATATGAAGTAGCTTGTTTCCAAATCCCTCAACGACCTCCACAAGCAAACTTATGCTAAGACTGGCACTCGAACATTCAGATTTGGACCTGAACTACATTGACCAGTGTTCCCGGTCTTAGGCCTCTTTCCTAAAGAAGATCCACCTCCTTGTCTGACATCATTTCTGATTTCAAGAGGAGGTAAGTTGCAGCTAATAGCAGTTTAAGCTTTGAAGAGATAATATGACGATCTCCACACTTTCCACCCCAAACACACACACACTCAAACATCCCCCTACACAGATAAAACAAATCGACAAAACCCTACTCATGTTATTGCTTTCTTTTTAAACATAGCCGTGCCAGGGAGAGCGCTAGGGGCGGGACGAGGAGGAGAGAGGAGAGAGGGGGAAAGACGTTTATGTGGGGGTGTAAGGGATCACAGTTTGTGGGGTCAGTATTACAGTTTCTCATCACAGTGATTCGTGGCTAGCTGTCTTTGCAACGCTCCTAAGCTACCAGGAGAACACAACCAACAAACACTAAAGCTCAACACGTCCAGGAGAACATCTATGCCCGACCGGGTGAACATTGAGACCAGAGAACACACATCAGGGCTTCTGTAGCTTCTCTCTCGGGCTTCAGACTGTCTACAAGACCAGGGTTCTCCTGGAGTGGAGAGCTGTCGCTGTTCAAGGTCAGAGCTACTATATTGAGGAGATCCTGCCCCCTGCTGGTTGAGGCCTGAACTGCTACATGCTCATTGAGAGGAAGGCTGGAGGGAGGGGAGGGACGGAGGGGCAGGATAGGACACTGGCTGAGGTGATTGGAGGAGGGTTGGGGCTAGGCTTCCTTCATCACCTCAACCACACTGCTTCCAGAACCTCCTCCCCTCAAACACACAGGCTGCATGGGGGAGGTTAGAGGCTAGGGGGGTGGGAGTGTTAGAGGCTAGGGGGGTGGGGGGTGGGAGTGTTAGAGGCTAGGGGGGTGGGAGTGTTAGAGGCTAGTGGGATGGGGGGGTCGATGGGGGGGGGGGGGAATCAGAGACGTCCACCCTAAAACACAAAGAAGAGTGTGGTTCCTCTAAACCTAAAATGCCCTCGTAGTGACAGGACAGGAGAGCCGAAAGACACGCACGAGACCGACACACAGCTTTCTTCAGACAGGCAGGAGGACACGAAGGTCGTTTTGTATTCAGACCCAGGCTGATCTCAGGTCACAGGATGATGTAAAGGGTCACGTTGAACCATACAGGGCACACAGGGACTGGGGGGGGGGGGGGGGTATTGTCACATGAAACACAAACTCTCTGAAACTGACTATCACACACAGCGTTTTAGTGCATAATAGTAAAATGTACAACGCCAATGTCCTCAGAGGAAGTTTAGGCTGCTGCAGGCTACTGAACTGAACGAGAAACTGGAAGAGTCTGGCCAGTGTGGCAGGGAGAGAGAGAGTATCTCGTTGTCTACAGTTCGCCTAATTCAGAGTATTTTTTATAATCTCCATTTTCCTAAATTTCATACATTCGAAACCTACGTTGTTTCTTAAGGGCCTTCACCCCCCCCCCCCCCCCTCACCTCCCCTCACCTCCCCTCAACCCCTTCTCCCCCATTACCCCTTGGTACTGCAGTTAAAAACAGGCCATGCTGCAGATGTCACTCATGCTAATACATAATACAGGAAGCACATTTTGGTTGCTAGTTTTTTCTGTTGTCGTTTTTTTTTTGTATGTTTCTGTTTTGGTTTTTGTTTTATACGAAATCATGCTTCTAGCCTAGTAGTTGATGTTTTTCTTTTGTGTGTTTGTGTGTGTGTGTGATTGTTTCTTTTTAAAAAAAAGGTACGAAAACTACAAGTAAATCCTCTTCTCGTCCCACTTTCGCTCGCCGTCGGTTGCGGTTGTCGTCATGGAGACGGTGTTTGTCGTCGTAGTTGGTTCTTCTCTCTTCTCCTCTTCGCCTCCTCCTCCTATTTGTCACGGGGGCTCCTCTCCTCCGTGTTCACCGGCTGCGGGTCGGTCATGTGTCTAAGTATGGTGGTTTCGGTGAGGGGGTCGAGTCCTGCGGAACGACAGAAACACACAGGCGACGTGAGACGCGAAGCCGTCGGAGCAGAGCCACAGGAGAGCGCCCTGTAGGCTTAACCTCCACGTCCAGATGGCTGTCCTCCTGTCAGCTAGCCCAGGAGTCAGCCAGCGCAGGGAGACATCACTGCACCAGGTCTACAGTCCTAACAACCGCAACACTGGTGGGGACTGACTTGAAAATACGCATTTTCTACGTGGAAATGTGACCTTCCAACACCCAGGTGGGACAAGCTCACTGACTTACTTTACTGTACTGTAGCCTGCTGTCTGTTAAATACACAAGTCCATACACAAGGCAACAATTGAAATTCACTGGATTAGCTTTTGTATTTACAAGAGACTGTGTTTTCTCAGGTCTGAAATGTCAGTAATCTGGTGAGTTCTATTTTAGAGTGCTAAGGCAAGGGTCAAGCTCTCTCTCTCTTGGCACCAGATTAAGACACACACGCACGCACACACACACACACACAGTTGTTCCGAAGTGTCTCCACATTAACAGACAACTGGCCTTATGTCTCTGACCTTTGAAGCCTTTCTATTAGTGGAACCCTTCTTTAGCCAAACTGGTGAAACACACAGCAGACAGAAACCTATGTCCTGTAATAAACACCATGTCTAACTCTGAACATCCAATAGACTGTCAGTACTAAATACTGTGACCCAGTCAAAAAAAAAACTATTCCGTTAGATTAAAGTGCAGAGCGCAGGTGCAAGCCAATCCTGCATTTTTACTGTCGTGCTTCTAGACAGACAGTACTAGCTACCTAGCTACCACACACACGCTCCTTTAACAGAAATCGACCAAAAAGTACAGTATTAGTTTAATGCTAATCCACACCAACGCTAATGCCGCAGTACTAACGCTAGCGGTCGTTAGTACTTAATGGCGGTTACAACCGGGTCTATTTAATCCAGAGAGGCTGGATTAAACGTGGTAGCCCCCCCAGGCTCTGGGCCCTACCTGTGGGCCCCGCGGCCAGGTGTGTCTGCCTCACTGCTTTACTCTCCGCAGACTGGCACATTTCACTATCTGAGCACCCTTCTTCACATCCACAATATCCGGCTACGTCAGGGAGGGGTGGAGGGGGGAGCCGGAGGCGGGGTGAACGGGGGGAGGGGGGTGGAGGAGGAGGAGGGGGATAAGGAGGAGGAAGAGGTGGAGGAGGAGGTGGATAAGGAGGAGGAAGAGGAGGAGGGGGAGGGAGACAAAGGAGTGTGTTAGTAGGACATAAACCAGAGAAAGGAGAGAAGAGAAGAGGGAAGGATGAGGGATGGAGGTGGATGGAGGGAGGGATGGAGGGAGGTGGATGGAGGGAGGGATGGAGGTGGATGGAGGGAGGGAGGGATGGAGGGAGGTGGATTGAGGGAGGGATGGAGGAAGGTGGATGAAAAGGGATGAAAGACGACAGAAATAGAAATGAAAAAACGATGGGAAGTGAGAGGAGAAGATCAGGAGAGAAATGGAGACGAGGAGAGGATGAGGAGAGAGAAAAGGAGAGACCAGTGTACAGACAGCCAAGACAAGAGTAGAAAAGGAGAGACCAGTGTACAGACAGCCAAGACAAGAGTAGAAAAGGAGAGACCAGTGTACAGACAGCCAAGACAAGAGTAGAAAAGGAGAGACCAGTGTACAGACAGCCAAGACAAGAGGAGAAAAAGAGAGACCAGTGTACAGACAGCCAAGACGAGGAGAAAAGGAGAGACCAGTGAACAGACAACCAAGACAAGAGGAGAAAAGGAGAGACCAGTGTACAGACAACCAAGAGGAGAAAAGGAGAGACCAGTGTACAGACAACCAAGACAAGAGGAGAAAAGGAGAGACCAGTGTACAGACAACCAAGAGGAGAAAAGGAGAGACCAGTGTACAGACAGCCAAGACAAGAGGAGAAAAGGAGAGACCAGTGTACAGACAGCCAAGAGGAGAAAAGGAGAGACCAGTGTACAGACAGCCAAGACAAGAGGAGAAAAGGGGTGGGGGTGGGGGGGACAGGGGGGGTGGAAAGACACGAAAAAGAGAAAAAGGAAAAAGGAGAAAGGAGAGGCATCAGAACCATCAACATGAGAGAGAGACCTGCAGGGTGGAGTGATACAGTCACAGTCAGGGTTAATGGACCAAAGACTTTTAATGGAGACAGGAAGGAGAAACAGTCAATGTTGTCAACAGGGGGGGGGAGGCCAGACTGACCAAAACAACAGTTAGTTTAAGTTTAATTGAAAATAAACAGACATTTTACAAGGAACTTCAGGGAACACAGCAGATATGAAACAGTGACTACTATGGAGGTGAGCATTGACGACAGTGTTTTGGTGTTGCGGCAGGCAGAGTGGAGATGGAAGCTTCCGAAACAGGAAGTAGAACTGTGGCTTCCTGCTAAGGGCATGCAGGACTGGGCATGGGATGAAGCAGGGATGGGTGAGCCTGGCTGGACAGACCTATGGCTGGCACACACACACACACACACACACCCTTCAGCCTGGCTAACCCCTACACAATGGCCCATGCAGGTTAAGCCCATCATCACCAGCGGCAGGTGACCTGTCAAAGCTCAGAGCCCTACCCCACAACCCAAGTCTTCCACCGCAGCATCTAAACCACAACAAAGTAGATTCTCTCAGACTCTGGGAGACACAGCAGGCGTCTATGGGAGACACAGCAGGCCTCTATGGGAGACACAGCAGGCGTCTATGGGAGACACAGCAGGCCTCTATGGGAGACACAGCAGGCCTCTATGGGAGACACAGCAGGCGTCTATGGGAGACACAGCAGGCGTCTATGGGAGACACAGCAGGCGTCTATGGGAGACACAACAGGCGTCTCTGGGAGACACAGCAGGCGTCTACACACACGCCCCTAGCAGCCCCCAGACGATCCTGGTCCTCCTCGATGCTGATCGCTCTTGTTCTGGGTCGGAGGGGGGTGAGGGGGGGCGGGGGGGGGGGGGGGTCTCGCCCGGCCATGGAGCCCAGGTGGCAGGCTGGGGAGGGGGGGGGGGGGGAAGCCACCTGCGGGTCAGTAGCCCACCTTGCTGCTGTCGCGGCCCAGGATGGCGTAGTTAATGAACTGCTCAGACTCAGCCTCCAGTTCGGTGGAGTCCAGGATGGAACTCTCGATGCTCACTTCCTGACCGCCCTCCTCCCCAGAGCCCTGGCCTCTACGCACCACCTTACGCACCGTCTGCACACACACACACACACACCACAAACACACACACAACACACACAAACAGGGGAGGGGGAGTGGGTGACAGTGGGGAGTGGGGAAGAGACACAGACCGGGGAAAAATAAAATGTTGACAGAGAAGGCAGAGATGAGAGAGAGATCGAGGAGGAAATGACAGTTGGACGGAGGTTAGGTTTTGTCCCTGCCTCCTTGTGTCTGTCACACTGTCAGTCAAAGTTCCGCCAACATTGTTTCCCCATTCTGGTTGGGGAAACTCACACACACTCTCACACACACACAGACAACTCTTAGGAAAACGTCCCATGCCAGAAGAATGTGGTGATGTCATGATTATCGGTGTAATAATCATACAATGAGTGTGAGTGTCATCATGGTTGAACATGGTAAACAGAGGGAGGTGTGGGGAGGGGGGGGGGGTTAACTGGGTCACAGACCCCCAGTGCATGCTGGGATTGCTGACCTTCTTGGTGACGATGTTGCCGTGTTCGTCCGTGAACTGCTCCTCGCTCACCTGCTCCCCGGGGAGGTCCTCTGCCTCATCCCCCTGGAACAACAAGGAGTGCCGCGTGAGGACACGGGATCCACACGTTATTTAAAGACATCCTGCTGACCCTTTGATGTTTTCTTACTGCACCGGCAGACAAACGGACCTGTTTTAAGCGTACCCGAGCTCACGTCCAATATTTTTGCAGTGTGTGTATGTGCTGCATACAGTATTACCGTACGCAGTTAACACAATTAAGCTGGTTAACTCAGGGTGTGTCCAGGTTTACCTCGTGAAGGAAGGAGTTAGTCTGTGGATGGGAGTCAGTCTGTGGATGGGAGTTAGTCTTTGGTCGGAAGTTAGTGTGTCTGATCGGCTGTGGGAGCAGGGAGGTGGAGAGAGGAACAGGGAAGACAGTGTGTAGGACAGAGAGAGAGACAGAAAGAGAGAGAAAGAGAGAGAGAAAGAGAGAGAAAGAGAGAGAGAGAAAGAGTAGGAATGTGGAGCGGTTTAAAATAGGTCCCGAAAGAGACTCCCTGTTTACTACAGTCACCAGTCTCCGTAAACCCAGACACCAGGACAGAGAAAGGGGGGAGGGGGGAGAAGGAGAGAGGAAAAGAAAAGAGAGAGAGAGAGCCAGATAGAGAGATTAATGATCACCACAGACGCAGAGAGAAACAGCGTCGTCAGGAACAGTAGCCCAGGGTGAGTTAGCTCTGCCCCAGCCACAGAGAGAAAGGCTACATGCTAGTACTGCTATCACCGCTAACAACCCGCAGGGCGCTAGCTTGGCTATTTATAAGATCACACAGAGCCACGAGGCCCTGAACAGAGCCTGGGACTGGTAGTTGTGTTGAGACCAGCTTTGGGGTTGAGGTTGGTGGGGAAGGGGGCGGTGGAGGAACAAGGAACAACACACAACCAGCTCAGATGTTCATACGCTCACTGTCAAACCCTGAGAATAGCCAAAAGAGTCCATTCATAGCAGCGAACATATTTATAGAGCAATGCTAGCTGTACTGTATACAGTAGCTTCGATACTGTAGACAGCTGCCGGCTAAATCTGGGCCTCTCCCATGGTGCAGTGTACTTAAAACATACAGTAGACAAGAGTAAAACTGTTAAATAATTCCAATCTAGAAAACGTTATTGTCTGTAGTTATAACTTAATTCCCACACGCTCCCTCTCTCTCTCTCTCTCTCTCTCTCTCTCTCTCTCTCTCTCTCTCTCTCTCTCTCTCTCTCTCTCATTCTCTCTCTCTCATGCTCTCTCTCCCCTCCCCTTTCCTCTCCCCTTCTCTCCTTATGTCTCTCCCCCCTCTCTCCCCCTCTCTCTCTCCGTGGGGTACCTTCAGGATGACCCTGCGGCGGACCACACGCGTGGTGACATTCTCCTCCTCGTCGGCCAGGCCCTCTGCCTCGCCCAGCTCGCGGTCCAGCTGCGCGTGCACATAGGTGAGCACGGTGCGCACGGTACCGCTGGCAATGTGGATCACGTTCTGGCAGCTGATGACCAGGAAGGCCAACAGCACCAGGCTGAAGAGAAGCTCCGTCACCAGCGCCCACATCCCCTCAGCTCGCTTGTGTCCCTCTGCTCGCTACCCCGACGCCGCCGGCGTCACACACACGCTCACACACACACTCGCGCCTCGCGCCCCGGGTGACACCCCCCCCCACGCTGGTGTGCAGTAACAGCTGCAGGTCTTCAATCTCTGTCTGCCCGCGTGTTCTGCTTGTTTCTCTGCGTTTTATCCGCCGGTCGGGGCTGCAGGTTTTATCCCGTTCGTTTGATCTCTTTCTCTTCTTCTCTCATTCTTCCTCTCCGCCTCTCTCTCTCGGTGGGTGGGTGGGTCAGGGGGAATGGAGGTACTCGGCCTTCACATGCGAGCGGCTGCAACCTTGGAGCCTTCTCTCTCTCTCTCTCTCTCTCTCTCTCTCTCTCTCTCAGAGAGGGGCGGTCATGAGAGCTTGTGAGGTGGAGCTATGTTAGCCTGCTAGCTTCCTGTGTGACCTGGGACCACGGATCTGGTGCATGCTGGACCAGTGACAACCCCCGGCTATGTTTAGCTTGACACACTGTTTGTGCCCTTCTTGGGCCTTCTGTGTGTGTAGTACGTGTGTGTGTGTGTAACAGGACAGGAAATCATCCAAACTAGTTAAAATAGTTTTGGAATGCAGTCAACCTGTCTAGCACACCATCTTAGTTTTCACAACCATGCTGAACATGTAACACAGAATGCATCCATTGGGAAATGTCAATGATCTGATATTACAAAAGCATGTTGGTGAAGCTGATACCACAAGACCATGCTGAGTGTGTGTGTGTACCAGATATCCCTCCTAAAATTGGTTTGCTATCAGGTGCATATTTTATGTTCTTCCAGAGTTACTATAACAATATTATGACATTCGTTACTGATTTAAAGGTTGAACTTAAAATTATGGTTAAAGTAAAATAGTTTAAAGATAAAAAGTTAAATTGTTTAAAGTTTAATCGTTCAAAGGTTAAAAGTAAAATAGTTGAAATTAGTTTAAAGGTTAAAAGTAAAATAATTTAAGGATTAAAGGAACTACAATTATTTTAGGGTTAGGGTGAGGTGTAGGGTTATGTCAAATTGTTTAACCCTTGTGCTGCCTTCGGGTCACATGACCCAAAGGTTCACAACGAACCATCGTTGTGTTTACCCAATTTTACCCAATACAAAAACAATAAATAGCATTTTCTTTTAACTTTCGCAATGTGGGGAGTCTGAGACAGCCCGACGGTTAAAAGAAAATTCCTCACTTTGTTTTTGTATGCAGTAAAGTTGTTGCAATACGACGGTGGGTCACAATGACTGATGGGTCAGAATGACCCGAAGATAACACAAGGGTTAAGATGAAAAATAAAATTGTTCTTAAAAGTTAAAACAAAAAACATTTCAAGGTAAAAAGTAAAACGGTCTCCAGACTACAATAAAGCGTACGGAGCGAGGCGACATCTGACCTGTCCACGGAGACGCCCCCCGTCCCAGCCGTGCAGCTCGGGGACCCTTTGGGGGAACCCCAGGCCCTTCTCAAACGGCTGGGTCCCCCGGAAGTGTCCCCTCAGGATCTCAGAGTGTCCCATGTCCCTCACGGGCTGCAGCAAGGCCTCCTGGGACACGCGCCCGCCGTCCCCGTCAATGGCGGCGCGGACCGATGACATCACGGCGTCCACGGCCTGGCGCGGCTGAGACCCCACCCAGGCCTGTGTGTGGTCTGTGACGGGGTGCCAACCGGGGCCCGACTGCTCCTGCAGGTAGGACAGGAAGGAGCCTCCACCACCACCGCCACCGCCGCCACTGCCACCCCCGCTGTTACCACTTCCTGCTCCGCTGCTGCCGCTGCTGGCCTCGCACGACCTGGGGGGGAGAGAGAGGGGGAACTGAGGGGGGGAGTACTGGGGGAGTGGCACTGGGGGGGGAGGGGCAGTAGGGGCTGTAAATTGTTGTGTGAGGGTGTTTAGTACAGGAGGTGTTTACATCATCAACAGTCGACACCTCAGTAGATTAGCCAATAAGAACAAGCCATGACACAGTCGACACCTCGGTAGATTAGCCAATAGACAAGCAGCCCCGGGGGGGCGCGTCGTCATGCGGTTGCCGTGCCGACGGCGTCCAGGACTCACCTGTCCCCGTTGCGGTCGACCACGCGGCTCAAACCGGGAGAGTCACTGAGGCGCGCATACACACGCTGCTGTCCTGCAACAAGAGAAAGCCCTTCCTCTGAGCCTGGCCCTCCTCCTCTTCCTCCTCCTCCTCCTCCTCCCTCGCTCGCCACGCTGCAGAGCGCCTCCGCACCGTCCGACCTCGCGGCCTCTGACCTCTGACCCATGTCCAGCCCGTTAAGGTCAACCCCGGCGAGGGTGGGCGTGGCCGTACTGAACGAGGCGGGCGTGGCCGCGCTCATCTCCGAGTCAGCCCCCATCTCCGTGTCGTCCTCCTCCAGCCCGCCCCCGCCCCCCGCCCCGCTCTCCCCACTGGCAGCGCTCCCCGGCCGGCCCAGACTCCCGTACGGAAGCACCAGGAGCCCCTCGGAGTCGTCGGCGTTGCTGCACTCCAAGGAGGAGTCCTCCACCGCCACCAGAGAGGGGCTGTTACCGGAGGGCCACACCTGCACGTCGGACATCTCCATCAGGGTGTCTTCTTCGGTGGTGGCGATGGGGGCGCAGTCCAGGCTGGAGACCTCCTGCCAGTAGGGTTCGGCACCCAGGGGGGAGGGCAGGCTGTACTGCATGGAGGCTGGGGAGAGCAGCTCCTCCTGAACCAGCCCATAACCTGGAGCGAGACACAGAGAGGGAGACTGACACGAGCCCCCCGCCTCGTTCCCCCCTCCAGCACCGGGACCCCAGGGGAGGGGTGCCACTGTCCGAGAGGACAGGGCAGCCAGAGGGAGGGGGAGAGAGGGGCGGGGGTTAGGGGGACAGGGGGAGGGTTAGGGGAGAGGGGGCTAGCTGGAAGAGAGGTGCAGGGACTGAGGGAGCTGGGGAGACCTCTCAAGGGGATGGGGGGGGCGGGGGGATAGGGGGCAAGCCAGACCAGCCAGCACCAACATAGAGCAGCTGTGTCAGCAGCAGCAGACGACCAGGGCAAGGACCAGGGCCAAGACCAGGGCCAGGGCCAGGGCCAGAACCAGGGCCAGAACCAGAACCAGGGCCGGGGCCAGGGCCAGGGTTAGGGCCAAGACCAGGGCCAGGGCCAGGGCCAAGGCCCTGGTGTCCTGGTGTCCTGATGCTGCTGCACTCACTAGCCACCACCAGGGAGGACCACAGCCCCTTCCTCTCCCTGGTTCACACACTCACACATGCCACACACACAGGCTTACACACTCACACACACACATGCCACACACACAGGCTTACACACTCACACACACACATGCCACACACATAGACTTACACACTCACACACGTTCACGCAACCTCACGCAACCTCGGACATGACAGGCAGGTTAAATATTATATTCAGGCTGTATGGCATGCGTGCAAGCAATCTCATTCCCACACCACACACACACTCTCACACACACACATCCAACCACACACAACAATAAACAGTACAAACAATTCAGAAATCAACAGAAGAGAACCATTTACCACAAAAGTACACTCCAGTCACATAAATCTCTCACAAACACACATTTGAATACAGAAACAGTTTTCATGTATAACTCCCATAGGAGACAACCTATTTTGTTTTTCGATGGATTTCTTTTTGAAGTTGAATTAGGAAAATGTGCTTCTCATGGGCCCATGGACACTGGACTCAAGTCACTCCAGAAACCGCTGTGAATCTTCATGTTTATGTGAACGTTCATTCTCAAAGAGGAAGTAAGATTTTGTGGATGGATGTATGGGGATGGTAGCGTGAGGAGTGAAGTCCTGGACGGGGGTCAGGGGTCAGGGGTCAGGGGTGAGGGGCTGACAGAACGACCCTGGTCTGTCCACATGTGCATGATGATCCTGCAGGAAGTGATCTTGTTTTACATCCTGTGAGAATCTCTGACTCAGGTGCATTCTGAGTGCACTGCCTTGCCTTTCTCCATCGCTCAGCCATCCCACTCTCCCTCCCTCTCTCCCTTCTGAGTCTCTCCTCCCTCCATCCCCATTCCTCTCCCTCCTAATTCCCTCCTCCTTCCTCGCTCCCTTCTCCATCTTTCCTCCCTCTCTTCTCTCTCGCTCTCCCCTCACCTTTCTCCTTAACTCTCCCTGCCTCCCTCATGTCCCACATGTCCTGTTTCAAGGTCAAAAAGGAACTTGAGGCATCAGCTACATATGCAGCATGTTGGAGTAGGAGAACTAGACTCACATCTGTGCAGAATCAGATGGCATGAGCATTGTGATGGACCAGCATTGTGATGAATGTGTCTGTGTGTAGGTGCGTCAGTAAACCAGAACCACCACAGAACTCCAGCCGAACAGGAGGACAAACACACACAAACACAGAGACAGATCCTGACAGTCCTGGAACGAGGAGACAGGAGGATGGTTGAGGAGGAGCGAGAGGGAGAGAGATACAATGCAGTTTGTGCCCCTGTGTGTGTGTCTGGTGTGTGTCTGGTGTGTGTGTGTGTGTGTATCTGGTGCGTGTGCGTCTGTGTTCATCTGTGTGTGTGCTCGTGTATCTGGTGTTTGTGGTGTGTGTGTTCCTGGTATGTGTGTGTGTGTGTGTTAAAAGACAGGGGTAACATGATTTGTTGCTGGTGGTGAGTGTTGCTGAGTGTGCAGTGGGTATTAGAGAGGCTGGCTGGCAGGGAAAGACCAACACCATCTCCAGACGTCCAGCTAAGAAGGCCAAAGGACATCATGTGTACAGGATCTCTTACACCAGAGAGTGTGTGTGCCTGGTATGTGTGTGTGTGTGTGTCTGTGTGTGTGTGTGTGCGTGTAGTGATGATGATGAGTAGAGACGTTGACCCGACCCTCCTGGTAAACGAGATGTGTACAAACACACAGTAAGTCGAAGCTCGTACAAACAGAGACACACGCACAGGAAACACACACAGAGAAACACACACAGAGAAACACACACAGGGACGACACGTAGACTTGCAGAAGACGCACAAGGTGAAGGACTGACAGGGAGGAAACAGAGACACGGTGAAACACACTCCTGAAATACAGTACCTTGGAAAAAAACACACAGGAAACGCACAACACAACACACACACACACATCACTGAGACGAATGGAAGGTTTACATGAAGTGATGTTGCGAGGTCAGAAACCGACCCCCACAGACGTCACTCCCAAGACACTCACACACACACGTTGACCGTCAGACAAGGACCGTCACGTGGCAACACGCACACATGAACAGGTCGGTCACTATGCAGAACCGAAAAAGACCCGAAGGCTTTTTCACCGCCCCTGGAGAGGAGAGATCGTCACAGGTGTCGAAGGAGAAGAACAGAGAAGAACGACGGCAGTCTCATGCTTCGGCGTCGAGGCCACGCCTCTCTTACTCTGTTAGTCCCATTCTGGTAGGTACCCGTCACATGCACTACTTCAAGACTACATCTCCCAGAAGACACTGCGGCATGCCCCTCGGTCCGATGCTTCCATGCGAGCATAGGAGAGGCGGGAGATGAGGGTGCTTCTGGCTACATGCACATGCAGACATGCAGGAGGACAGGGAGGAGGAGGGGCTGGGAGAGGAGGGAGAGGAGGGAGAGAGAGAGGGGGACAGGGGGGAGGGAGATGAAGAGACAGGGTGGGGAGAGAGGAGGCAGAGGGGTGGGGAGACGGAGTGAGAGAGAGGGACACCCCTCCCCTTCTTCCTGAGGGCTGAGAACGGTGTGCGAGAGGAGGGGGGGTTCACAGCAGACAGGTCAAAACGTAGATTTTTCCAGAGTAGGAAACGAAAAAAAGAGTTCGGAAAAATGCCGTCGTAAAAAAATTCAAAACTCAAATTTATAAAGATGAGGGCCGGAGGTCAACATGAGGTCGGCATGAGGTCAGAGTTTGGAGAGGAGTGAGAAGGAGGAAGAGGAGACCAGGCTGCAGATGACATGTCCAGAGAAACACACAGAGAGAGAAAGAGAGAGACAGAGAGAGAGAGAGAGAGAGAGAGAGAGAGGGGGGGGGGGGGGGCAGATAGTCAAAGGGAACAAGTACGGGAGCCCAGAGGGACAGACAGTGCAGCGACCCCCCCTCAGTCCCCCCCAGCCCCCCCAGAGAGAACCCCCCCCACCCCATGCACACACAGGCAGAGAGAGAGAACATTTGGACTGTTACAGTAACCTGGGCTTCATCCTCCCTGCTACGTACTGACCACTCCGTTTCTATGACGACCTAGCATGTCGTCTCAGAGCTAAGAGAGGGGAAGTGACCCGCGCGGAGTTCGACGAGCCCGCCCTGCTTGTGTGCTAGTCTACTGGAAGATTCTGTCTCCACAGGACTGTCTAGTATCTCAAATCATCTCGACTGGAGATTCCTCTTCTTGTTGTGCTTTTTCAAGCCATAGACAAGGAGATCACCTGGGATCACCTGGGATCGGCTGGGATCGGCTGGGATCGGCTGGGATCGGCTGAGATCGGCTGGGATCGGCTGGGATCGGCTGAGATTGGCTGGGATCGGCTGGGATCGGCTGGGATCGGCTAGGATCGGCTAGGATCGGCTGGGATCGGCTAGGTCTGGGAGGGTCAGTCAGAACTCAGTCAGTAAGAGATCCTCTTGAAACAACCAAGTCATCATCATCGAGTGAACAGCGTTTAGAGACAATACCCTGGCTGGGGGACTGGGGGGCTGGGGGGCTGGGGGGCTGGGGGGCTGGGGGGCTGGGGGGCTGGCTGGCTGCAGGGATTGTCTGCTAAGAGCGTAACCACCTGGTCACTCAGCCTCAAAGGACAAACCTTTGGGAGTCTGACAGACAGACAGTCCGACAGACAGGCGGACAGCAGACAGACAGACGGACAGACAGACAGGTGTCAGATTCACTGCAGCAGTGATCGGACTCTGCTGTCTCCCTCATGGCCGCAGGTCTATGCATCGTTACATCACCTCTCATTGCTCCAGTTCTCACAAGGGTGGGCCGCCTTCTCCCTGCCCTGCCCGGACCAGTCCAAACCAGTCCAAACCAGTCCAGACCAGTCCACACCAGGGCTGTTCACAACTGTCCAGGCCCAGAGTGAGACTGGAGTCAATCTGATGTAGGTTATGCATGGGGAACAAACCATGAGTCAAAGGTGTCAAAGCCTGAGGTGACCATCAGGAGGACTGGCCGGAGGGCAGGTCCAGTCTGGATGCATGTCGGAGGTGTCGCAGCACTTATCCACACGGTACACAGCCAACACAAACACACTGGATTTCACATCAACCTCCATCTATGCGGACACCGACTCGAATGACGTCTACACCCAACGCTGCGTTTATGCTGTAACTGTACTGTAATGTGTAGACATGAAATGCTAACACATCTGATATTATAATGAGGAGTTGTTATGTACTTAAACTTTACCACAGTGCAAGATTGACTTGGTTTTGTAGTCAATTGCTCATACTTATCTTATCACAGAACATGAAACTACGCCAAAGAAATCCCAGAATTTAACATTAAAAGCATTATTATTACAAAACATTTCACTTGATTAATTCAACTAAAGAGATCTTAATTGGAGCCACTGGGGTGTTTGATGTGACAGGAATGAAGCCACTTATCTATTATTCATACATTTTTCATCTAACCTTTATTCAACTACGAGAATGACTCACTGATATGAAAATCTATGCTACATATCACAGACACATGTCAGATATCACAGACACATGTCAGATATAACAGACACATGTCAGTTATCACAGACACATGTCAGTTATCACAGACACATGTCAGATATCACAGACACATGTCAGTTATCACAGACACATGTCAGTTATCACAGACGGAAGCTGGAGTGTCTTGAGTCCTTGTCAGGGCTGTTGAGAGAACCTTCTAGATGTGTTGCCACGCGACCTGGCAGCGGCACAGGAGAGCAGAGGGGGAGAGGCGAGGGAGGGGGGGGGAGGCAGGGGGGAGGAGGAGGAGAGAGGGGGTACTTGTCTGGGAAGGTTTAGGGGTCGGGGGTGTTTAACTGGTTCTGGGGGTCCAGGGATGAGGGGGGGGCACCTTACCATTGGTCAGGCCTGGGGAGGCGTTGTCCCTTTCATTGTGCCGGCGTCGGCTGGGCTCCCGGGCCTCCTGCCGTCCGCTGGGCGGGGGGCCCGGACCCTCCAGCATGTTGACGATGTCCATGCGGTCGATGCTCTTCAGAGCTGTGTACAAACTCTCCACTGCACAGAGGGAGGGAGACGGAGGGAGGGAGGTAGACGGAGGGAGGGAGACGGAGAAAAGACACAATGAGAGAGATGGAGGGAGAGATGGAGGGAAGAGTCCAGAGACAAGCACAGGAAATGGGACAGTGAAAACAACCTGGGACTGGTCCGTCCCCGACAGACAGGCCCAGCAACCAATCAGACGGGAGTATGGGGGAGAGGGGGGCGGGATCTCTGCTACTCACTCTTGGCTCTCTTGCCCTCGCGGGTCGCCCATAGGTTGAGCAGGGTGGAGCTCTGCTCCAATAGGGAGTTGGGATTCTCCACGCGTATCTTGTTGATGTCGTCCACGCTGAACTGCAGCTCTCTGGCCAGCTCTGGCCAGGAGGAGGAGGTGGTGGAGGAGAGATGGGTGTGGAGAGGAAGGAGAAGTCTCTTCATTAGCTAGTCGCTACACAGCAGACACAGACCCACAGACACAAGCACAGACACAAGACCCACAGACACAAGCACCAGACAGACCCACAGACACAAGCACAGACACAAGACCCACAGACACAAGCACCAGACAGACCCACAGACACAAGTACAGACACAGACCCACAGACACAAGCACCAGACAGACCCACAGACACAAGCACAGACACACACTCATTCACTCACCAGCCCAGCTCAGTCCCAACTGCTCAGCTATCAAAGCCATCTTCAGTTCAGTCCTTTCCATGGCGCTCATTGATGCTGCAGAGACCAAACCACAACTGACACTTTAACATGGGAAGGTGTTAAACGGTGAGTTGTGAGTGAGGGCATGGACAGGGCTCATGGAATCTGAAGGTGGGGATTTTGGGGTGGGGTGCTGGGGGTGGGGCGCCGGGGTGGGCGCTGGGAGGGGGGGGGGGGGCTGTAGGTGACCAGGTGACCAATGAGAGGCCTTTACCCATGGCTGGTTCAGTCAGGCCACTGTATCGCTCCCTCAGGGCCAAAGGGGTCAAAGTTCGCCTGCGGTCCTCACTTCCCGCCGTCTGCCAATCACAAACAGGCACCACAGCGAAAAAGTTGACGTAATGTTGGCAGAATACTATAAATTAGTATAGATAGTCCACATATTTAAATTTTAGGTCCCTATATGTTTATTGTATGCACCTTCCTGCCAAAGCAAATTCCTTGTCTGTGCAAATTTTCATAGGGAATAAATCCCATTCTGATTCTGATTCTGATTCTAAATACAATATAGATATATCCAATAGGTGGAATCTTCGAGGTAAGTTTAGCTCAGTGGTTAGAGCTTTTGACTCCATGTCAAGAGGTCGCTGATTCAAATCCCCATGGTGACATGGTGACATGGTAACGTTACCTTGATACAGGGGGGCATGGTGACATTGAGGTTGCAGAGAACATGCTGGCTGTCTTCATACTTTGTGGTCTTTCTCAGGAAGGAGAGGAAACCAGCCGGCTCCTTACTGCTGTCTCTCACCTGGAGACCCACAGGAGACCGTCAGGGAGAGGAGGGGGAGAGAGAGAGAGAGAGAGACGGGGTGAGGTACAGCAGCAGCAGGGAGAGAGAGAGAGAGAGAGAGAGAGACGGGGTGAGGTACAGCAGCAGCAGGGAGAGAGAGAGAGAGAGAGAGAGAGACGGGGTGAGGTACAGCAGCAGCAGGGAGAGAGAGAGAGAGAGAGAGACGGGGTGAGGTACAGCAGCAGCAGGGAGAGAGAGAGAGAGAGAGAGAGAGAGAGACGGGGTGAGGTACAGCAGCAGCAGGGAGAGAGAGAGAGAGAGACGGGGTGAGGTACAGCAGCAGCAGGGAGAGAGAGAGAGAGAGAGAGAGAGAGAGAGACGGGGTGAGGTACAGCAGCAGCAGGGAGAGAGAGAGAGAGAGAGAGAGAGAGACGGGGTGAGGTACAGCAGCAGCAGGGAGAGAGAGAGAGAGAGAGAGAGAGAGAGAGAGAGAGAGAGAGACGGGGTGAGGTACAGCAGCAGCAGGGAGAGAGAGAGAGAGAGAGAGAGAGAGAGACGGGGTGAGGTACAGCAGCAGCAGGGAGAGAGAGAGAGAGAGACGGGGTGAGGTACAGCAGCAGCAGGGAGAGAGAGAGAGAGAGAGAGAGAGAGAGACGGGGTGAGGTACAGCAGCAGCAGGGAGAGAGAGAGAGAGAGAGAGAGAGAGAGACGGGGTGAGGTACAGCAGCAGCAGGGAGAGAGAGAGAGAGAGAGAGAGAGAGAGAGAGAGAGAGAGAGAGAGAGACGGGGGTGAGGTACAGCAGCAGCAGGGAGAGAGAGAGAGAGAGAGAGAGAGAGAGAGAGAGAGAGAGAGAGAGAGACGGGTGAGGTACAGCAGCAGCAGGGAGAGAGAGAGAGAGAGAGAGACGGGGTGAGGTACAGCAGCAGCAGGGAGAGAGAGAGAGAGAGAGAGAGACGGGGTGAGGTACAGCAGCAGCAGGAACCTACCTTGACAGAGACGGGGAGC
Source organism: Osmerus mordax (assembly GCF_038355195.1). Taxonomy (NCBI): domain Eukaryota; kingdom Metazoa; phylum Chordata; class Actinopteri; order Osmeriformes; family Osmeridae; genus Osmerus; species Osmerus mordax. The sequence goes on along the minus strand of NC_090073.1, from coordinate 9,182,752 downwards.
CTGTTGTCTTTGAAGGCCTGGAAGCTGAAGCAGCGAGGCTGCTGGGTAGCCTTCCTCACAGGAACCAGGTTCCCTGAACACTCCAGGTGCAGCGGCATGCCCTCCATCACCTGCAGGGGGCGCCACACACCAGACCACACACACCAGACCACACACACCATACCACACACACACACCCCCCACACACACACACGTTAAGCATCTCACCTAAATCTTCCACTCATTAGACCCCCCCCCAGCCCTCCTGACCCTCGGCCCCCCTGACCTCGATATCTCGGCTGCGGGCCACCTCTGTGAAGTTCTCGTGCTGCTCCAGGGTCTTGTCCATCTTGTCGTCCGTCATGCAGTAGCATCGCAGGCGGCCCCTCACGCACCTCGTTCATCTTGGCGAACACCACGAACTTGGCCATGTAGGGCACGGCCGACAGCTCCCGGTACAGCAGGTTTGCGAACGACACAGCCTCGGCCGTCCGGGGACAGTCCGACAGCCAGAACCTGGAACCACGACAACATGTGGAACGTTCTGGAAACATCTCTCTGTCTGTCCTTTTCTCTGTCTCTCTCTGCCTCTCTCTCTCTCTCTCTCTCTCTCTCTCTGTCTCCCTCTCTCTCTCTCTCTCTGTATCTCTCTCTCTCTGTCTCTCTCTCTGTATCTCTGTCTCTGTATCTCTGTCTCTCTATCTCTGTCTCTCTGTCCTCTCTCTCTGTATCTTTCTCTCTCTCTCTCTCTTGTGTTGGTGTCAGAGGTCAGAGGTCAGAGGTGGACGTACCTCGCCGACACGTTGGTGGGTGAAGCTGGCGCAGTCTTTGGAGTAGACGAGTTTGGTGGTGCCGGTGATGTCTTCCCACTGGGCGCGGGGGCGGTGCCTCCTGCAGCGAGGGCGGGGGAACGTCAGCCAATGGGAGGAGCCGAGGTGTTTGAGGTGCCATAGTGTGTGTGTGTGTGTCGTACCGATGACGCTGCAGAGCAGGCGCAGGCTGGTGGTGTCCCCCTCGCCCGAGTCGCGGGGGCTATCCCTCCAGGAGGGGGGCAGGGGGATGCGCAGGCCAATGGGACGGTGGAACTTGCGTCTCCGTGGCTCCACCGTAACCACGGGGCTGAAGGTTGCCTGGTTACCCAGCAGCTTGGCAACCAGTTCGTCCGGGATTGGCTGGGCCTGTGGTGTTTGAGGGGGTGGAGGGGGAGGGGGAGGGGTGGATGCATTTGGAATGGCAAGGAGGATGGTTTTGTTGGAGGATAATGGGCGTGAGAGAGAGAGAGAGAGAGAGAGAGAGAGAGAGAGAGAGAGAGAGACAGAGAGAGAGAGAGAGAGAGAGAGAGAGAGAGAGAAGTAGAGAGAGAGAGAGAGAGAGAGAGAGAGAGAGAGAGAGTGTGTGTGGAGGCAGGAGAGGAGATCATGGATGATGAAGTAAACAGGTAAATGGATAGATGGATAAATAAAAAATGGAAGATAATGGACGTGAAGAGAGAAAGAGTAGATGAGAAAACATTCCTTCAAAGCTGAACAGGTAAAAACACAACAGCAAAACACAATTTATGTTTGTCAATGTTGTTTATTGTAAAAAAACGTCACAAAAATGCTTATTATCTGTTACATTTCATAGGACCGTGGTTTGAGGTAATTAGAGTAAAATGGATATCGAAGGAAAATAATCTGGTATTTGGCTCAAAGCTATGAGGGACACAGAACAAAGAATTCAAGTAGTTTAAAATCATAAACGAAACACCAACAAAAGTGCTCTGATGAACTCTCCCACATGTAACAGCACAACAGTTTAACAGCCTTTCAGTGTGGCATCATCAGTCATTCCCTGAATGAGGGGTAACCCATCTTTCAAGGTTAGGGGATAGATCTGTCTATAGCTCATTAATCTGAACTGCAGCACTGTTTAGTGTGCTAAAGAGGCCCTTTGGGAAACGAACATGTTGCAGGCGTCTGCACAGATAACCTCAGAGCAACACAGCTAAACTCAGTAGCGCACGGTAAAGTGACATGGTGTCCTTGCAGTGAAGACAGTTCAACAGAGGGGAAAGTCACGGGGGAGCAGGAATACTGCATACGAGCGACTCTGCAAAAATAGAGTCGAACACGCTGACCTCAAACACGTCACAGAAGAGGCAAATCAAAACACAAACATGCTTTTTCACGCTGGCAATTTAACGATTCTATCTCCCTCCGGCCTCCTCCTCCTCTTCCTCCTCCTCGTCTTCCTCCTCATCCTCCCATCTCACCTGCAGCCCCAGGCGGACCCTCTTGGTGACGGCCGTCTCGGGGAACGTGGCTTGGACCATGGGCACCAGCTTGCTGGTCAGCTGACCTCCCTCCGGACCAATCAGGTCGCTCTCCTGCTGGACGCGCGACACCACGGCGAAGTAGAGGGGGAAGTCTGTGGAGATGATCCTCCTGATCCTCTTCCTGCCAAGCTCCTCCTGACTCTCCAGGTCTGAGGAGGGGAGGGGGAGGGAGGGAGGGAGAGAGTGAGATGAATGGGGGAGTGAGGGGAGTAGGGGGGAGGTACCCCCCACCCAGCCTGTTCTCCACCAGGTCCTCTCACCTTCATCCATCCCATTCAGGATGGTCTCCAGGACGTCCGTCCCGTAGCGATTGCGGTGCTCCTTCCAGACGGAGCCGTTCTCGCTCCTCAGAACCACCAGCTCTCGATCGCCCCGGCCCAGCGCCGCAAAGTGAGGGATCTCAACGATCACAGGCCTGGTGACACACACACAGACACACGTACATAAACAAAACACAGACAGACAGGCACATAACTTCACATGAATCCACGTGGCTCACAACACAAAACATCGAAGCCCCAAAACGCAGAAGTGACGTGCATTCATGTCGGTGTGTGTGTGTGTGTCCGTACCCCAGGAACTGCATGCTGGCCGGTCCCAGGGAGATGATGCGGCTGGCTAGGCCCTCCCCCTCCACCAGGGGGGGCGGGGGTGGTGAGCTTCTGGGGCTTGACCAGGCGACAGGTGATGCGCGCGTGGGCGCGGCGCAGGTCCGAGGAGGGATGATGACACGCAGGCCGTTGTGACGGCTGCCCCCTCATGGAGCCGCCTCGGGCATCCACCATGAAGCTGACCAGGAAACTGGAGGGAGGGAGTGCCGGGTCAGAGGGTGGGAGGGAGAAAGAGAGAGAGAGAGATGAGAGAGAGAGAGAGAGGGTGAGGGAGGGAAGAGTGTGTGTGTGTGCTCACCCTGTGTGTATGGGGCTGGCCACGGGGCTGACGTTGTCAGAAGTCTCTGTCGCCGGGCTGCTGGGGATTAGAGAGTCGTCGTCGTACTCCTTGGGCAGCGGCACTGGGGTGTGTGTCTGCAACGCACACACAGACTGACACACACACACACTGTCAGACATCCACACCTTTTTGGATTATTATTTATTACATGGGCTGCATATGTAGTTCCCACTTTAAACCCAGGGCAGAGCAAACAGCTGTGTTGGACCCTGGCATTGTGGCAGCACATCAGTGCAGGAGTGGAAACATCATTGAATCTGGACGAAGATCCCTGACTCTCCGTTCATCCTCTGGAGGGTTAGGGGAAAAGACGTTTCCCAGAATGCTCCTGTGAATACCTGCTGAATTTCCTGTTCCCGTAGGATGACGGTCTCCGGGGGAGACGCAAGGGATTCTGGGAATGGCGGGCGAGTAGTTCCTGTAGGAGGGGAGGAAGACGGAGTCAGCAGGTTCCTCACGTCTCTACCTCCATCCACATCCCTCCATCTTTACATGATGCATCCCTTCCTCCCCCCTGTTCCTCCCTCCTCTATCCCTCTATCATCTACCCCTCCTCCCTCTCTCTCTCCCTCCATCTCCCTTCCAGCCCTGCACCCTTACGCAGTGCCCAGCCCTCTCTCGTAATCCAGAGATTTCTTGGGGGAGAGGAAATCGTCATCATGGTCTTTCATGTCATCCATCTTCATGTACCTGGCCCCCTCGGTCCCCAACAGCTCCTCCCCTTCAGGTGACACACCGGAGAGAACGATCAGGAGAGAGAGAGGGAGGGAGGGAGGGAGGGAGGAGAGAGGGAGGAGAGAGGGGAAGGAGAGGGAGAGGGAGGAGAGAGGGAGGGAGAGGAAGGAGAGAGGGAGGGAGGGAGGAGAGAGGGAGGGAGGGAGAGGGAGGGAAGGAGGGGAAGGAGAGGAGGGAGGGAAGGCGGGAAGGAGAGAGAGGGAGAGAGAACAACAGTGAGACTGTGAGTAAGGATGATGGACATACGAGCAGAGAGACCAACGGCGGGTTAGTGAGCTGAGAGAGGGAGATGCCACAGCATTTCACACACCGTGTCAGAGGAGGGGGGAGAGAGGGGGGAGGAGGGGGGGTTAGTGAAGCCAGGACAGGACTCCAGGTAGGGGAGGGAGCATGATGGGAAGGAGAGACAGAGAGACCATGTACACGGTCAAATGACTACATACATTGATCACATACAAGATCACATGACCACATACATGATCACGACCACGTTTGTGTTCACGACGATCTCTAAGGTTGATCACTTCTAGCACCTAAACGCTGTGCGAGTCAACACCACAGCTGGAGAGTCGTAAGCTGTCGTAGTCTGACTCAGCCCAGAGCTGCATCTTTACTGGGTTCTGTCTCCTGAGCACAACACAAACACGTCTCAATCCCCCAGCCTGTCAGGACGTCCTGTGCCGTCCCCCACAGCCCACCAGGCACCTCGCTGGTACCCGAAACAGATCTGAATCCAAATATCAACTTTGCCCTTCACGCGACAGGAATAGTCGAGGTTTTGGTAGACGGAAGGTGAAGTCTGTGGCCTCGTGTTCGTGTCTCACATCGTCGTGTTTTCTCTGACGCGAGTGTGTGTAGGTGGAGTTCACTTACCACCTCTGATCTTCAGCCTACTACAGAGAAACACCAGCACGAGCATGTGAGCGTAGTCTGCTGCCCGGTTGAGTGTGTGTGTGTGTGTGTGTGTGTGTGAGAGTGTGTGTGTGTGTGTGAGTGTACCAGCGTTAGGAGCTGTTTGGCCAGGTCCAGGGAGTGTCTGTGTGTGTGGTGTGTGTGTGTGAGAGAGAGTGTGTGTGTGTGTGTTGGAGTGTTGGAGTAGGTGTCTGTATGTGTCTGACAGCCAAATCGATAGCGAGGTGTGTCTGTGTGTGTGTGTTGCCACACTTGCGTGTGTGTCTGCTTGCGTGTGTTCCCACAAGACTCAACTTCTCTACAGGGTTTGTGCACGAGTGTGTGTCCTAACCAAAGTGTGTGTGCGGACGATAAGCCTGTCTGCATGCACGTGTGTCTGTGTGTGAGCTAAGACTGAACTGGTCACTGAAAGAAAGAAGTTGGACGTTTCTGTAAGACTAGATGACTAAATTTAGATCGACGGGTGACAATCTGTCAGTAAAATTATCAGAGGGTTAAAAAAAGCGCAGCGTGACATCACTGCCGAGGGTGATTTCAACAGTTGTGATATGGGACGCAGCCT
>NC_090073.1:9174540-9177196 GCF_038355195.1 Osmerus mordax | reverse complement strand
CCATGTCTGATTTCCAGGACTGGTCCACATTACACAAGCAACCCCCCCCACCACACACACACACACGCTGACACACTCTCACACACACACACACACACACACACAGCAGGCGAGCTGCACAGTACAGTCCCCTCTCACAGTAAAGGTAGAGAGGGCTGGAGGTGAGGCTGACTGGAAGTGATCTGGATATTCACACACAAACGCTGGATAGTCACCACGCTCACACACACTGGATAGTGACACACTCTCACACACACTCACACACACTGGATAGTGACACACTCTCACACACACTCACACACGCTGGTTCGTGAACTCTGCCACCCCTTCAGTGTTGTTGGTCACTAGACTGAATGAATCTGTGGCTTAACAGATCTTTCAGTGTGTCCTCATCTCCTGTCGACCCTCGTCTCCCTGCCAGCAGGCCGGCCTGGGTCCTGTCGACCCCCACCGCCGTCTACAACACACATCACTGGCTAGACCCTCAACCCAGGATGTGATGTCATCAGTAACCCTGGGGACAGGGGGCGGGGCCCCAGCATGGGTCGACACGCAACCGTTGGAGAAGGTTTTAGGCCACTCCGCCAGGCACCTCGGAGACCCTCTTGTCCAATCAGAATCCTCCCCTGGGTCGATGGGCTCCCTGCCTACCATGTCTGAAAGCAAAACATGACATCACGCTCGGGCTGATAAGAGGAAAACACTAACTCGGTCACAGTCAGTGTAAGATAACGTAGCGTTATGACCCCAGGCCACACACCACCCCACCCTCATCTCAGCACTCGCCAGAATTCCAGACCAGTGCTGTAATTACCCTGTCTTGATTGTTTTCTACAAGGTCTTCTTGGAGAGGTTTGTCTCGCTGTAAGAGACCTGGGAGCACAGTGGACTTCATCTCTGATTGAGCCTGAAAAAAACGGTCTTAAGTATTTGCAGATGGAGTCACTTTAAGGCCCTGCCAGGCGGACCAACCAGGATCTGATCTGGGCCTAAATGGCTCCTGGCTCTCCGAGACACTCGATGGTTGTTTCCAGAAGGGATATCCAACTCTCAGTACAGCAGTAGCATCAGAGCTATCCTGCGTTTAGAAAGCAATTTCCTTACCTGAGGATATCGCTTGTATCCCGCACAGGAAATGTTAAGACATTGGAACAAACTGTTAAGCTTCAAACCTCCTTAACAACCGGGCCCTCGCGGGGTTCAGGGGGGCCGGTGTGGAAGCTCTGTTGGGTGGGTGTGTGGGCGAGGTGGGGGGGGTTCCTATCAAGCGGAGGCTGTGGTTTTTAGGGGGGCTGCAATTACGGGGCTGCCGCGAGGCAGAGGGCTGGGACGGCTGTAATAAGCCTCAGAAATGTAATCTGTGTTTTCACAGCTCAGTGGTGGCTTATCAGAGGACGTGCGCTGTAAGCTCCGTGCTTTCAGACACCAGCGGCCGCGGGCCGCCGCTAACCCGGAGAGGAGAGAGGTTTGTGTGTGTGTGTGTGTGGGTGGGAGAGAGAGAAACGTGTGAAGGATTTACACCGGTGAAGGGATGCAGCTGTTGAACATGATTAGCAGCTTTAATGGTTGTCGTTTTTAGGAGCCGTCGCTGTGAGGGGGCGGGGGGCCTGGGGGCGGGGGGGCGGGGGGCTAGGGGGGAGGTCAGGGGGGGATGAGACTTGCTCCTTCTCTTTGAGTACCCTCTCCCCTCCCCCCTCTCATGAAGGAGTGCTATCTAAAACAAAGGATGCTAACTTTGCAGAGAAGGTCTGTTTCCAATGACTGGCTCCTCTCTCTCTCAGTCACACTCCTCAGGTCCCTGTACCCTCGTTTACATTAGGCAGCTCGTAAATCTCTCCCTCTCTCTCCCACGTTCCCTCCCCCTCTCTCTTTCGCGATAGCACACACTCATTCAGACACCATCCATGCAGTGGTTCTGTATCTGGGCCTGTATGTGGTTCTGTATGTGGTTCTGGTTCTGTGTCTGGAGAGAATCTGTGAATTGGTCAGTGACAGCAGCCCGGTCGAAATTGGAAGCAGCTGAAGTCTAAGTGAGCCGAAGGCGCCCAAATAAGATTAGAAGCGGGACCCCCCCACCCCCCCACCCCCGCCCCCGTCAAGAGGGATTGTCACAACAGTCATTAGTTACCATTAGGCAGCATTCAAATGATTAGTGCGACCAACCCATCTATTACCTAACTAAACTAAAACAGTAGGAGCCTCTCTTCCTGTGTTGTGTTCCTCTGCTAGCGGCCGTCTGCTGGGTGGGCAGGATGGAGTTTGCCCCAGAGGTTATCTGGATGGATCCACACATACACACACACACACACATCACAGGCGTCCTGTTAGATAAAACTGTTTGACGTGCAGATTAGTTTAGTTGTTGTTTGTCCGGATTCAGTCCCTGACTTCACGAGGGTTTATGTTCTGCTTCTCTCTGTGCAGGCCGACAGAAGAGAGACCAGAATAGCACAGACCTGCAGGTCGACACACACACATCACACACACACACACACACACGCACACACAGACACACACACACACGCACACACACACACACACACAGACAGCACACACACACACGCACACACACACACACACACACACACACATGCCGATGCCCCATGGCAGCCACTCTGGTCCTCTGTCCCCAGTAAAGCAGAGCATTTCCTGTTTC
>NC_090073.1:9079210-9174340 GCF_038355195.1 Osmerus mordax | reverse complement strand
GGATTGGAGGACCTGAACCTCGGTCCTCTAACGTCAGCTTCCCTGCTGCTGGGACCGGGAAACCCCTTGTAACTCTTTTCAGGGGGCGCTTGTTTCATCCGAGGGATCTCTGTTCCTATGGAGGCTTTGCACAGTATTGCTTTTAAAACGAGTTCCTCTCATCAAAGTCCTCAATCGAGTGGGCTTTGATATCCCTTATGGGGGAAGGGAGGAGAGCAGAGGAATGGTACTGAGGCAAATGCATGTGTGTGTGTGTGTGTGTGTGTGTGTGTGTGTGTGTGTGTGTGGTAGAATGATCCAGCGCATGTCTTTTATCTATTCTACCGTGGGTGCCACGGCGATGGCAGGGAAGGGGCAGGGGGGGCTCATGGGAACTCCGCCACCCTGGGGGGCATTGTGCCCCTCGTCTCCACGGTGACGTGCCCCCAGCAGCTGCCCTGTACCAGCCTCCACTAACTCAACCATCACTCTGCGATACAGGAAGCAGAGAGAAGCAGGGGGATGTGGGAGGCGGAGAGAGGCAGAGGGATGTGGGAGGCGGAGAGAGGCAGGGGGATGTGGGAGGCGGAGAGAGGCAGGGGGATGTGGGAGGCGGAGAGAGGCAGGGGGATGTGGGAGGCAGAGAGAGGCAGGGGGATGTGGGAGGCGGAGAGAGGCAGGGGGAATGTGGGGAGGCGGAGAGAGGCAGGGGGATGTGGGAGGCGGAGAGAGGCAGGGGGATGTGGGAGGCAGAGAGAGGCAGAGGATGTGGGAGGCGGAGAGAGGCAGGGGGATGTGGGAGGCGGAGAGAGGCAGGGGGATGTGGGAGGCGGAGAGAGGCAGAGGGATGTGGGAGGTGGAGAGAGGCAGGGGGATGTGGGAGGCGGGAGAGAGGCAGAGGGATGTGGGAGGTGGAGAGAGGCAGGGGATGTGGGAGGCGGAGAGAGGCAGGGGGATGTGGGAGGCGGAGAGAGGCAGAGGGATGTGGGAGGTGGAGAGAGGCAGGGGGATGTGGGAGGCGGAGAGAGGCAGGGGTATGTGTGAGGCAGAGAGAGGCAGGGGGATGTGGGAGGCGGAGAGAGGCAGGGGTATGTGGGAGGCAGAGAGAGGCAGGGGGATGTGGGAGGCAGAGAGAGGCAGGGGGATGTGGGAGGCAGAGAGAGGCAGGGGGATGTGGGAGGCAGAGAGAGGCAGGGGGATGTGGGAGGTGGAGAGAGGCAGGGGGATGTGGGAGGCGGAGAGAGGCAGGGGGGATGTGGGAGGCGGAGAGGGGCAGGGGGATGTGGAAGGCGGAGAGGGGCAGGGGGATGTGGAGGCAGAGAGGGGCAGGGGGATGTGGGAGGCAGAGAGAGGCAGGGGGATGTGGGAGGCAGAGAGAAGCAGAGGGATGTGGGAGGCGGAGAGAGGCAGAGGGATGTGGGAGGCGGAGAGAGGCAGGGGGATGTGGGAGGCGGAGAGAGGCAGAGGGATGTGGGAGGCGGAGAGAGGCAGGGGGATGTGGGAGGTGGAGAGAGGCAGGGGGAATGTGGGAGGCGGAGAGAGGCAGAGGGATGTGGGAGGCAGAGAGAGGCAGGGGGATGTGGGAGGCGGAGAGAGGCAGGGGGATGTGGGAGGCGGAGAGAGGCAGGGGGATGTGGGAGGCGGAGAGAGGCAGAGGGATGTGGGAGGTGGAGAGAGGCAGGGGGATGTGGGAGGCGGAGAGAGGCAGGGGGATGTGGGAGGCGGAGAGAGGCAGGGGTATGTGTGAGGCAGAGAGAGGCAGGGGGATGTGGGAGGCAGAGAGAGGCAGGGGGATGTGGGAGGCAGAGAGAGGCAGGGGGATGTGGGGAGGCGGAGGAGAGGCAGGGGGATGTGGGAGGCGGAGAGGAGGCAGGGGGAGGTGTGGAGGCGGAGAGGGGCAGGGGGATGTGGGAGGCGGAGAGGGGCAGGGGATGTGGGAGGTGGAGAGAGGCAGGGGGATGTGGGAGGCGGAGAGAGGCAGGGGGATGTGGGAGGCAGAGAGATGTTAGAAATGAGCTGGTGAAGAGAGGAGGAGAGGAGGTGAGGTGAGGAGAGAAGAGGAGGAGGTGAGGAGAGAAGAGGAGGAGAGGAGGAGAGGAGAGGAGGAGAGAAGAGGAGAAGAGGAGTAGAGGTGAGGAGGAGGCATCCTCACCGTTGCTGTAGAGGAGCTGCAGCTTGTAGTGTGTGCCGTTGTTGGTCTTCTCTCCTGTCTGCTCCTTGGAAGGAGAAACACATGAGCAGATGCAGGGCATGCAGTCAGGCACGTCAGGGGCACAGTTAAGCACAACTTAAGTACAGCTGGGCTTCCCTAAGCACAGTTAAGCACAGTCAGGCTGCTCTAATCCTCCGCTCGTCCCTCCAAACGGTCCCAAACGGACCCCGACTTGGGCTTCTGAGCCGCGTGCTTAACCTTGATTTAGCTGCTCCTTTCAGAGGATGACTTCCACTTATGTCTACTGTCAAATTGTAAGTTCCCGTGATCAATTTGTATTATATATCGTGTCGGAGTGCATGTGTGAGAGTACATGTGTGTGCGTGTGTGTGCGTGAGAGCGTGCGTGTGTCTGTGGAAACTACAACAGTGCCGTGAGAGTGAGCAGCAGTCGACCTTGACAGAGAAACTTCCTTTCCTCCCTCCCCTTCCCCCTAGCTGCTACACCACACGTTCTACCTCTCCTTCTCTCCCTCTCCTTCTCTCCCTCTCCTTCCCCGTCTCTCTCTAACTGGTCTCAGAGGAATGCTTTGTGGTCCAATAACCCAGGAGGCCAGCATCACAGAGAGAAGAGAGGAGGCGGAAGACAAGAGAGAGAGAGAGCAAGAGGGAAAGAGGAGAGAACGAAGGGGTGATGGAGAAATTAGAAGACAGGAAAAAGAACCGGGAAATTAATAAAGAGGTACAAAAGTGTGAGGTGTGTGTGTGTGTGTGTTGGTGTGTGGGTGGGTGGGTGGGTGGGAGGGGGGGGGTGGGGGAACACCTGAGAGATTGAGGCAAAGATCAAGACAGCACAGCGAGCCAGAGAGGGAGAGAGGGAGAGGGCGATCCGCTGCTGCTGTGTTTCGTAAAGGTACACAGAGGAACCTTGCTTCCCCTCGCTGCCCTTTTACCTTCACAGAGCTACAAAGCAGAAACAGATGCCAGGGTAACCAGGCAGAAAACCATGTCCTCTGAGGCTGTGGTGTTGCTGGGCCCTGTGTGACAGGGGGGGCAACACTCACAACTCTGCACCCTGGCAGGAGGCAGGAGGCCCCCTCCCTCCATCCCCCCCCCCCCCCCCTCTCTCTCTCTCTCTCCCTCTCTCTCTCTCTCTCTCTCTCTCCCTACCTCCCTACCTCCCTCTCTCTGTCTCTCTCTCCCTCCCTACCCTACCACCCCTCCCTCCCTCTACCTCCCCTCCCTCTCTCTCTACCTCCCTCTCTCTGTCTCTCTCTCCCTCCCTACCCTACAACCCCTCCCTCCCTCTCTCCTTAACTCTACCTCCCTCCCTCTCTCTGTCTCTATCTCCCTCCCTACCCTATCACCCCTCCCTCTCTCCCTACCTCTACCTCCCCTCCCTCCCTCTCTCTCTCTGTCTCTCTCTCCCTCCCTACCCTACCACCCCTCCCTCTCTCCCTACCTCTACCTCCCCTCCCTCCCTCTCTCTCTCTGTCTCTCTCTCCCTCCCTACCCTACCACCCCTCCCTCCCTCCCTCCCTACCTCCCTCTCTTCTGTCTCTCTCTCCCTCCCTACCCTACCACCCCTCCCTCCCTCCCTCTCTCCCTCTCTCCCTACCACCCCCCCCCCCCCCCCCCCCCCCCCCCCCCCCCCCCCCCCACTGTATATCTGAAGAGCAGTTGAACTCCTGTTGACAGCACAGTGTCCTCTTGTCTTGTCTGGGGTGATGGGGGGGGGGGGGGTTCCAGTTTGGTACAGGAGCTTCACACTCCGCCCGCTAGAGTTTGACCACAAGGCTGAAAACATCCATCAACACCGGGCACCAGTCTACCAGCCCCTGGCCCCAACACCACCCCTCTACCACCACCCCTCTCTCTCTGTCTCTCTGTCTGTCTCTCTTTCTTTCTCTCTGTCTGTCTCTCTCTCTTTCTCTCTCTCTCTCTCTCTCTTTCTCTCTCTCTGTCTGTCTGTCTGTCTCTCTCTCTCTTTCTCTCTCTCTCTCTCTCTCTCTTTCTCACACTCTTTCCCCCTCTCCCCCCTCTCTGTCTGACCGCCTTTCTGCACCTCATCCTCTCCTTATTTTGGCCCCTTGTCTGACCCAAGGAATTCAATCCCCCCTCATCCCAGCCTTGCCGTCAACAGTATTTAGTGCGGGGGGGGGGGGCGGGGGGGAAGGAAGACTTTGATGATTTGCTCACTGTATAACTTAACAGAAGCGAGCATAATTTGCATTTTTAAAACCTAGTGATGTCCTGCTAATGAGGCAGGCTGCTAATTAGTCATTAGGTATTCTTTTTCAATTGCACATCATCGTCTTACTGAAAGTACAGCTTGTGTAAACACGTCGCTGTCAGCTGTTCAATCTGCTTTGCTTTACAGAGGAGCCAGGGGAGGTCAAGTTAACAGGCTCCACGTTGTGGGCTATCTAGTATTATCCTGAAATGTTTTGGGTGTAGTGTGTTTGTTTTTTTGACAGAATTATTATAATCACAGAGGCGAAGTAGAAGCCACGTACCCTTCAAACGATGAGAAATTCAACGCACGCTCAATCACTGGCGTTGCCTCACACACACACGCGCGCAAGCAAGATTCGTAAACGAACACACGCACCTTGTCGTGCTCTACAAAGTCCACGAAGGCGGTCCTCTCCACCTCCACGGGTTGGCCGTGTCTGTCGTAGAGGGGCCAGGACGTAGTGGAAGAAGTTGGATTTGCGGAGGTTTGACGGGGGTTGCTTCTCAAAGTGTGCCCCTGGAGAGAGCTACTCCACTGGGAAAAGACGGGGGGAAAACATGAGCTAAACACATCACACTGTAGCAACCACACTTATAAACACGCCGAAGACTCTGGCCAGCAACGTGAAAAAACGTCTCCATAAAGTGAGTTTAATCATGATAAGCGTCTCACCCAATACAGGAAGTGGTGACACTATTAGGTGAACTGATTGAGGTCCAGGAAGAGGAATTTGGTTTTATCCGAAAGATGTTTACATGATAAACTGTAGGCTACTGTACAGTTCTGTTAACAGAAAACAAATTGTCTGTACAGGCCTAAAAACGTAATATTTTTTGTTTATTCAGGCTATTTTTTTTTTCGTTTGCATGACCAACAAAGCAAATACACTAGCCTATACGAACTTATGATTTTTTCCTCGGTACCCAAAATGTTTGTCATGATAGGTCATAGGAAGTTAGGCTTGTTCCGATTCCGAACCATAGCCTACGAGGCTACACAATATCGCCTACAAATGTTGACTACCATTAGCAATATTATACGATCTTACTAAATCTGGAAATGTATGCTTTAGGCCTAGCTAATTAATAAGACAATATTGATTGCAATTGAAAGCCAACAAGATAAGATTTTTAAAAGTTCGTTCAAATGAACTAGGCCTACTTCACAACCGTACACCGAATCGGGCTCAAATAAAAACAAAGATTAATTAAAAATTCGATTTTCATATTAATTTGGTGTTTATCCAAAAATAAATAATATAATTTGATTGTAGCAGAATAAGTGGCATGTAGGTTAGATTAGATATGCCGAAGAAACGGCTGAGATCTTCAATTGCGTGCCTTCTTGTGCAAGACACCAGATGTTGGTGTCCCTGTTTGAGATCTAGCAAGTTATCAAACAATTCTTTAAGGTGACCAGTCCAGCAGGATCGAATTAAGTATTTTATTAATCACATTCGATCCAAATACCCAGACAAATGAATGTAGCCTGTCATTTATTTTGATTCTTTTTTAAATAGTTTATTTTAGTTGCTGAAGGCTTAACAATTGTATCTCACATCATAACCAGTATGTATTTAGGCTATCTCTGTCGGTGAAACAGAACCCTCTTGTTTAAAAATGTAAGCGTGTGTGTTGTTAAACATATGGTCTAGGCCTATATTTTATTTTTAAAAGGTTAAATGAATATTTGCCTATATTATTTGCCACCATGTTGAGGACGATTAAAACTTGATTTCAGCACAAATAAACAAGTCAACTTAAGCACAAACTATAGCCTACGGCAATACTCCGTATTGTAATTCTCACGGAGTCCTGGCGGATTCTCTCGGGTCCTCACGGAGATACATTTGACTCTGGAGGTCGACTAACGTCGTGTTTCACTTCACTGTGCTGTTTGGTTTAATCTCTTTCTTGCGGCTCTTGACACTGACAACCCCTGCTAAAGACGGTGAGCTCCAGCACCTCTCAACACACACAAAGCACGCGCCGCTGGAGCAACTCTTCACTCCCGGACAATACTAACTTTATGGCCGGGCCATTTCTCACGAGTTGCAACCTGTTGCTTAATTGTTGCATTCAAAGATGGTTTAATAAGTTTAGAATACGGACTCTGGCAGAATCATTTAAAACGTATCTTATGACTGGAATTGGATCTCTTGTCATATTTTGTATTGATCAGCACCTACAGTCAAATCAATAGACCAACATATGAAGATGATTCCTTGGAGAAGGCACCGCTATATCACGTTCAGAATAAGAAAAGGCATTCACATGTTTATATTTTTACTAATCCGATGATGAATATTTGTCTACCATTAAACTATCTGTGCTGTTAGACTATTGCTATTTATATCACTTTAGCTAATTGGGACAGACTAATTGCCTAGTTGTCCTCTATACAATATGAAACTGCAACGAGAAAAAACAAGTTATTCAAAGTAAAGACACATACCTTTGAGCCGCTACGTTGGCATCCACAACTCCGACATTACGAACCCAAGACCGGACCGAATCCATCCCTTCACCGAGAGTTCTGTCTTTTAATCCGCTAACTTCCCTTATAAGGTGCTCCTGGATCCCGAACATTTAAAATATATTTCAAACCAACGTTTCCTATATCGGCTATTTCATGTATTTGCTTAAATTCAGAATAAATTGGAAAGCGACACCACTTTATGGTAAAATATTGGTGGGTCCGTTCGAAGATGCTGTCTCTCCTTTGAGAGCGCTTGGAATGAGGACTGAGAAGTTAAATTTAAGCAAGGTGTTTTTTCCACGATCTTGTATCCTGCAAACTTGTTACCAATGTTTCGAAGTCAACATGTTATCTTGCACTGCAATCATCGTCCAAGCGTATAAGGTTATTTCCAGTGTATGTTCGCCCGCAGAAGATCACCTGTTTGGTTGCCAACAATTTCATGCAACCCGAAGCTTGTCAGATAGATAAGCAGGCAAATATGCTCCAACGATAGTTGTCCAAATTTGATAAAACACTTGAATGACCCTTTCGCGCATAAGGAGAGGACGAGGATCTTGCGAAACTGATTCACTGTCCTGGAGCATGAATGTGTCCCTCTCTCAGGATAGAGCTGAGGGAGGAGGGGCCACACTGACATATGGGGTACCGATTGTTGAAATGGATGCTCTCTATTGGTGTAAAAAGCCGCCGTTGATTCCTGATGCTTCAACTAAGCGTAGCATCCAGCAAGCCAACTTTCGAGGCTCTTTAAACTTTTCTGTAGTCAAATATAGTCACGCGAAGAGTGTGTTTGAATCTCGGTAAACACAAGTGAGGTTTGATGATACGTTTGTTAAGCATATCAGAAAATGTATTTAAAAATGTTATAATCTGCTTAGCCTAATGAGCCTGATAAGTCAGTTTCATCCCAATGCTTGTTTGATGTGAGAATGTGACTATTTGGGGAAAATAATTCAAATAGGCTATGTTTGAGTTGGGCTAGCAGTTCGGCAGCATTTGGTAGCCTATTTATGAATGATGTAGTTAACCACCTTTTGAAATTATTTTCCTTACAAATGGGAATCCTGAACGCGAGTGCTGTGGTTTGTCAATTGTTCATGACATTTAAGATATACTTGTCATTCAAATTTGCTAACTTAAAGGCTAAAAGTTTAATTTAAAAAATATTTTACTGCAGAATAGTATATCAACTATTATTAAACGAATAAAGAGATTTAATTCATTTATCTGCTCAATTCAATTAGTTTGGTTAAAGAGCACGGTTCTGATGCAATATGGTAAAAAACAAAACATTTTTATATTAGGTCTATGCATAGCAAGCGTTGTATTGAGAGTCTTCAAATTGATTGCATCCGTGCACTGAAGGTCTTAAAGCAACAATTCCGTAAATTTAATGTTTTGTGTCCAGTCATCGAGACACACAAGAGCGCACCCGACAGGCGCATATTGAACAAGCCCACGGCTCTCGCGCTCTGTCTGCTCTCCCTGAACAAAGCTCGTGCAGTGATTGAAAGCAGTGATTCAACAGAGGAGGCAACGCGTCACTGTCATGCTAAACAATAGTCGTCTGGTTGGTCTATCAATCTCCACTAATACTAGACGCTGCTGCATCAGTGATTGGCTGCAAAGGGTCCGAATTAAAAAGCCAGTTTTTCCAAATTGATCAACAATCTGTCGTTTGTGTTTTCATTATAGGTCAACTAAAACAACCGCAGTAACATATTCGCTCTTGGCGTTTGCGGACAGTAGCCTAATGTGTATAATTAGCTAAAAATACAGCAGCCCGTAATTGTTGAAGATTTCTGATAGTCTCTCAAGTGTATTAGGCCTATGATTTGGTCTGTCAGACAAGAGTATACTTTATAGTCTGGTTATAGAACCAGGCATAGATAGACACGAGTGTGGCCTACAGCCAACAAATAGGACCATGCCAAGGTTTTTATGTTTCTCCAGAAATATATATATATATACTTAACTATAGGCTACCCAACTGTGTACAATATCTGTCCCTATACGCCGTGATCCGATTCTGAATGAAAAGGAAAGTTTTTTTTCTCTTCATCCCTAGCAACTTGCCCCTCGCGAGGCTATTGTCTCTGTTTGGGGCTCGAGCGCCTGAACAATGAATGTAAATCTCCCCCCTTCGATCCCGCTTCTACCGACCATCTGCCAGCGCGCGACACAGTCAGATGTTCTCCCAATTATAAGAACAGTCTTGCGGAATCCTTGCTACCGAATCTCCGCCCTGTCCTCGTGCTCTCTCAGCGCTCCCTTCATGAATGTGAACTCCTATATGATTGACAGCTCTGCTTAACCCAAAACCATGAAATTACCCTTCTGCAGATGCTCGCAAAGGGACAAACATTTCATAGAATTCCTTCACTTATACGCACAGTTAAAACACCGTATTAGGCATTACTTTGTCACCGTAAGAATGTATTTATTTAGTTTGTGTTGTAAAGGCCTATTTGATGCGCTTTCTCGCAGATATGTTGCCGATGGTCAAAACGTTTTGTCATTATCTTGTTGAGTGTGTGTCTGACTTACGCAACTGATGTCTATTAGGCTACTTAAAATATGAAGTTGTCCAGCCATGTTTTATAGGCCAGCAAGTCAACTTTTTTTTAGGCCTACTTCCTGATGTTAGGCTGATAACGTTTCTCAGGTGAGTGAGTCATACACAGTCAAGCTTTATCTCCAAGGTACAGTAAAACCAACTTTTCATTGGCATGACATGTTGTCAGTTTGGGGCGCGTGGTTGTTAAGATATAGGCCTATAAGCTACCTAGAAACAACTTGTTCCTTCACTATAAAATAGCTGTTGAATGAAAAAAATAATATGCGCGTTTTGTGATATCGAAACGGATGCCCAGGCGAGAATGGGGATTAGTCAAAGCACCTAGAGCGAGACAAACGGCTTTCTAATCAATTTAACCCGCTGAGACGGTCAGCGCGTGTTTATAGGGGGTGGGGCGGGAATCAGTGACTGCTAAAACGAACAATGGGGTATCGTGTGCCACTCGTCTTCTCCAAACATTCCCCCGCTCCCACGGGAGTACCAGCGCCACTCTCTGTGGATGGCAGTCGGTCCGTGGAGGTCAGTAGAGGCGTGTGGGGGGATGGCCCGGAGACACGGCAGCTGGCTCGCGTTCCTTCTTTCCACTGCGCGGAGAACAACGGGCTAATGCGGCCCACCAAGTCCATATCGATCGTCATATATTGCGCACATTTATTTGTTTACTTATTTAAGTAAGGCGGTGAAGTCCCCGGGGGAAACCAGCAACCACAATTAAAGTGGAGAGCCATCGCTTAGTTTGTTCCCTTGTTTGATCATGGGAGGCCCGTTGCAAGACCATTTCTGACAGGACATTCTTATTTAGGTTACTTATTTTAGAAAATAAGTAACATGTCAAAATGTGGAAGTTATGTCACTCGATTAAGCAATAGGCCTATTTTTAAATTCTCTGAAACGATTAAAATGTTTCTTCAGGTCAGATCTACAAATGCGATGTGTCTCTGAGTTCTGATCATAAACAAAGAGCATATTATTTTATTACTCGTTCAAATTTCCTGGAATGGTATCTTAAAACGTACTTTCGATTTCCCGTAAAATAACTTAGTTAAGATTTAACATGTCGTGTAAATTATGGTTATAGCTGTTGCTCAAACATCTATTTTCTTGATAACCGATATTTCTAATTGAGATGACTTGAAAATCTGAAATGCTTATTTGGAAGTCAAGTCACCAAGTGTTTCTAACAGGTTGTGTTGGTGGAAACACGTTACCATTCTGGATCGCCAAGCGGCCACGGTGATATAGAGGTTTAGCGCCCCCGTCTGTATCAGGCTGGTCAACACAGTGGATTTAATGAAATTACTGCTGGAGGGTGAGCATTTTTTTAAAGATAGCAAGCCTAACAAGAGGTGCATGCAAAACAAAAAAAATATTTATTTGCTTAATCAATTAAAGGAAAATCATATTAGAAATCATTTTGAATAGCAGTAAAACCATATAAGCTGTCTGTGTTCCATCCTTACTTCATCAATTGAATCGAAAACATAAATAAATGTAATCCTAGAGCCCTGCTCTTGTCTAATCAGTGCAAAGCAGGCGCATTTCAAAAAATCAAGTTTCAAATCTGACACACAAACATCTGAAGGGCCGCAGAAAGAGACCTGATTTTCCTCCGCGTCACGGTTTGCTCATCCTTGTCCAGGACGACTCAGGGATTGAAAATCAGGTGACCTGAGAAGTAGCTGTAAGAGAGCATGCGGCTGCTGCTATGGACGGCAAGCCACACCTGGTCTCCCCGCTTGAGCTGCACCAGGGTTCCGCCCGAGGCGGTGGTGCGGTCGTTTGTTCCCTGTTTGCTGATGTAGGAGAGCACCACCCGCTTGTTGTTGCGTTTCAGTTCCACATAGCCCAGGCTATTGTAGAACGTGCAGTGGTACTCAAACTCGTAGACGCCGGGCTCCACGCAGGTGAACACCCCTGTGGCCGGTTTGAAGTGGTTCTGTCCGTTGTAGATTACCTGGCGGAAGGGGATGGGCTTGTTCGTTTTGGGGTAGTTGTAACCAAGACGCACAGCAAAGGCGGATTTGACCAAGACGCCCGGAGGCCCGGGAGGTCCAGTTTTTCCCCGGAAACCTCGTGGTCCTTGGCTTCCTGGAACAGGAGAGATACAAAGCAACAGTCACGCTCCGGAAGAAGGAAACCCTAATATCCACTTAATAGAAGAAGAGGAGGAAGAGGAGGTGGAGGAAGAAGGATAGGAGGAGGAAGAAAAGGAGGAGGAAGGATAGGAGGAGGAAGAGGAGGAATAGTAGAGGAGGGTGGCGAAGAGGAGGAGGAAGAGGAGGGTTTGATGTTACCTTTGGGCCCTCGTTGTCCTCGTTGTCCTCGTTGTCCTCGTTGTCCTCGTTGTCGAGCTGCAGAGAGACCGCCATGGGAGGTTATCATCCACATTATCATCCACATTGTCATCCACATTGTCATCCACATTATCGTCCACATAATGATGACTAGACATCACATTGTCTCCCTCTACTGATGACTTGTTCCACTCACCGTTCTCGTCCCAGGGGCTCAGGTCCAAGGCGGGGATGTCCTTGCAGAGTCGGTACCCCGCCCCGCGAGGTCTGTACTCGAATGGGTTGTGAGGTACCTCGGTGATGCCGGTGTTGTCACAGATGATGCGGGCCAAGGAGGTGGCCCTCAGGGAGGCTCTCTGGTCGTCCGTGAAGACCCCCGGGTTCTCCCACCACAATCTGAAATAGAGGTGGCGTCGTCATTTATGGAACGTTTGGAGTTTGGACGGTGTGGATGTTTCGGAGGGAAATAACAAACGAAGGCACCAGGGATGTAGCCACGGGGGGGAGGGGGGGGGGAGTCTGGGGGGGCCTAGACCCCCTCATTTACATGTCTGGCCCCCCTAGATTTCTAATTGTTTACATTAAGAAATTAAGGAAATGTTGACGTATAATTGTTTTAGTGGCCTCCTTTTAAGTCGCACCTGTCTCCCTGACGGATGTTCCGGAACTGCTTGGCGATGAGGCAGGCGAACAGAGGCCCCACGCGGCCGTTTGGCACGAAGGGCTCGGCCACTCCGCCCAGCCACACGTCGATGTTGTCGGGTGTCCCGTACAGCGCCAGTAGGTTCGTAGCTAGCTTGGTGTTGTTCATCACCATAGCCAGCTCCGACAGGTTCCTGGGTTGAGACAGGCCACAGAACCCACGCCACTTGTTGTAACCTGCGGATTCAGAGGATGAAGGAGTCAAACCCTCTCGTGGAGAAAAACCTCGAGTTTTCCTCTGATGTGCTGCCTTACACCGACGTTTTTAGTAATTGATTTTTTTTTTTTGGGGGGGGGGGGGGGGGGGTTGTAATGTGAAAAGGACGGGAACCTGCTGATTGGCTCTTGGAGGGAGAGAGGGAGGGGCCTTACCAGGAAGCCCGTGGTCCCGGCCACGCTGCAGGTTGAGGGCGGCCAGGTCCAGGGCCAGGTGGGAGGCGAACTGGAAGAGGCGTTCCCTCAGCTCGTCAGGCATCATCTGGTCCTGAGTGTTCAGCTTGGCCTGGCGGCCCACCAGACCCCTCAGGATGGGGTCCAGACCACCTGCAGGACAGCCGGAAGAGAGTCAGACCGACCGAAGGAGAAACTTGTCGCTTGAAGCAAATCCTTCACATCTCGCCGTATCACTAAACATTCTACCGTAGATACCATCTGTGTTCTCTTTTTGTTGCAAGGTAAGGCGCAATAGACCACGATCACACTTATTTGCACCCTTACAAAACGTATGTTGACAATGGATTGGTCGATTGATCGGGGAGGTGTGTACCTTCGAAGACGACCCTCCAGGGGGTGAAGAAGGCCCTGTGCAGCAGGGGACTGGGGTAGCTGGGGTGCTCCTGGTACTTGTCGTCCAGACGGAACACAAAGGGCTGGATGGCCAGGTGAGCGAAGCGGTAGGCGGCCGTGGCGAACACGCTGGAGATGCTGGGGTCCACGCGCTCATTGTAGCCGGGGTAGGTGGACAGCTGCTTGGAGAGCACGTCAGGGCCCACGATGTGGCGCAGGTAGTCCCTGAAGATGATCACCTGTGAGGTGAAGATCGAACGTAGAATCAGAATCAGAATTCGGTTTATTCGCCATGTATGTTACACAAACACGGAATTTACTGTGGTTTTACTAGTGAATTTACTAGGTTTGTGAATTTACTAGGTTTCACAGTTCATCGTTGAAGAATAGATGTGTTTCCGAGGGGCAACACTTCACGGTAGGGTGACATTAACCGTGTAACTGCATTGCGATACATGTAGTGACAACATAAGATAAGATAATCTTTTATTAGTCCCACAGTGGGGAACATTGTAGTTACATGGGAACTGCTACTGGGTTAAGATTAGGGTTAAACAAAGTTAGGGTTTGGGGGAAAGGGAGGGTTAGGGTGAGGGAGTCAGATGGCTGAGCGGTTAGGGAATCTGGCTATTAATCAGAAGATTGCCGGTTCGATTCCCGGCCGTGCTAAAATGGCGTTGTGTCCTTGGGAAAGGCTCTTCACCCTACTTGCCTCGGGGGGAATGTCCCTGTACTTACTGTAAGTCGCTCTGGATAAGAGCGTCTGCTAAATGACTAAATGTAAATGTGAATGACCGACCTGGAAGTAGGGTTAGAGTGAGGACCCACCTGGTGGTAGGGTTAGAGTGAGGACCCACCTGGTGGTAGGGTTAGAGTGAGGACCCACCTGGAAGTAGGGTTAGAGTGAGGACCCACCTGGTGGTAGGCTCCCATGATCTTCCGGGCCTCCTGGTAAAGCCTCTCTCCGACCCAGTTGGGGTTCAGCTTGGCCAGAGCCCGAGCCAGGCGATTATGCTCCCTGAGCATCAGGGTGTGGATGGAGGTCAGGGCGATGTGCTCGTTCACCCGTTCGTCACCTGGAATCAGAATCAGAATGGGATTTATTCGCCATGAAAGTTTGCACAGACAAGGAATTTGCTTTGGCAGGAAGGTGCATACAATAAACATATACCTAAAATTTAAATATGTGGACTAACTATACTAAGGGTACATAAACTAGCAGTACTAAGTGGGATTAGAATATCATTAAATATACAATAAAATAAAATATAAGTTGCCAATTACAATATAAAAATACAAAAATACAAATATTACAAAAAATACAAATGTACAAGATACCATGTTGTAATGCAGTGCAAAAAGCAGTGTGTTTTAAGCAATAAGTCATTAGAGTCAGTGTGGTCCCTTGGCCTTGTTGAAGAGGCCAACAGCGGAAGGGAAGAAACTGTTTTTGTGGCGAAAAACGTAACCGGAAAATACCCAGGGTTCAATATTCAATATCAGGGTATTGAAACCAGAATCGATTAATACTTTGGCATCGGGAAACACTGGAATATACAGTATATATATGTAAAAAAAAAAAAGGTATTTCTGATGGTTCGCTCACCTGCCACGAAGCAGGGGACATCCGTGGCACTGGAGTCATTGGTGATGCGTGCACGATTGGTACAGATGTTTGACTCCATGCTACTGAAGGGCAGGAGCTCGCGGCCGGAGTCGTTGAACACCATGTTGACCCTCATCAGGCCCTTGTCGTCGTTGAGGTTTCTCAGGCTGCGGGCCTTGACGTCGTCGGCTCCGTACACCTGGCCCACGTCGATGAAAGCTGTCAGGGCGTTCATCTGTTGACGCGAGTTGATGGCGCCGAAGATGAGGCCCGTGTTCCCTGTTCCGCAGGCGGGCGCAGAACGGAAGAAGGGCATGCACTGGCTGGAGTTCATGCCAAAACGGGTGTCGTTCATGGGGATCTGTTTCAGACGAAAGAGGGAGCGGTTAGGGTCGCGCTGAAGGATGTCGTTTCGTGTGTGTGTTTATCTGTGTGTGTGTGTGTCTGTGTCTGTCTACGTGTGTTTGTGTATCTGTGTGTGTGTGTTGAGCTTTGAGAAAGGCACGGACCTCGATGGGAAAGCAGGGCTCTCTGCGGTCACAGCTGGCGTCACAGTCTATGCCGTCGTTGAAGGAGCGGATGCTGGGGGAGTGAGGGGTGAAGGTCAGGTCGTGGTCCGACCACTGGCCGAAGATGGTCACCAGGTGCGTGTAGAGCCCGTCGTTCTCCATGTCCGAGTTGGCCGTGCTCAGGATGCGGTTGGACACCTCCCTCACCTGGAGACACGGAGAAAGACATCATATTGGTCAGAGAGAAGACAATGAAACAATCTAGCAAGTTACCAATCTAACCAGGGGAAGCGGGAAGGAAGACGGGATGTCTGTACCAGGGGAAGCAGGAAGGAAGAGGGGATGTCTGTACCAGGGGAAGCAGGAAGGAAGAGGGGATGTCTGTACCAGGGGAAGCAGGAAGGAAGAAGGGATGTCTGTACCAGGGGAAGCAGGAAGGAAGAGGGGATGTCTGTACCAGGGGAAGCAGGAAGGAAGAGGGGATGTCTGTACCAGGGGAAGCAGGAAGGAAGAGGGGATGTCTGTACCAGGGGAAGCAGGAAGGAAGAGGGGATGTCTGTACCAGGGGAAGCAGGTAGTTGTTGACCCGTCTGTCCGCGTCCCAGCCCTTAGGCTGAGAGATGCCATCCTGGTACTCTGCGGGCAACCAGAGGGCGAAGGGGGTGTTCGATGAGCCTTTGATGGGGTTTTTCCTGGGAAACAGAAAAAAATGGTTCATCATTCAACCTGATTGTCGTTTGCGTGCTTGTTTGATTCATAAAAAAAAAACATAAGAGATCCGATCATAACTTTTTTGATCTTTAAAATAATTATTAAACTTTTTTTTTTATGATGTTGCATCAGCCCTACCTCAGTACTTAACATATTCATTCAGCACAAACTTTTATCCAATGCGGACGTGTAAGATAGGGGAATTGAACCTGTTATCTGCAGTCAAGCGTTCTGAGGTACACCCACTCACTTTGTCTATGTGACGAGTGTGGTCAAGCCGTTCAACGGGTCTGACTTACTGGTCGTTGCAGACACTGGTGGCAGGGCGAAACTTGTCCAGATCTGGGACTAAATTACAGCTGGCACGTGCTCTGGGAGAGCAGCCTGTCAGATCAGCAATCGTTTTCAGTTGCTCCTTGGAGAGGAGATCTGAGAGGCGACGACAAAGTGTGTGTAAGTGTTTGTGTACATGTAGTCTGTGTGTGTTTACATTTACATTTATTCATTTAGCAGACGCTTTTATAGAAAAGCGACTTACAAGAAAGAGCTTTACAAAAAGTGCATAGGTCATTGATCATAAACAACGAGAAAACATCAAAACATGAAGCATTGTGAATAGCAAATAAGTGCCAATGGGTAGAACCAGAAAAGCATGTAGTTCAACTAATTACAATTAAACAACATGATCCTCGAAAGTGCTAGAGTGTACCTGGAGGAAAGCAAGCAACATCAATATAATTCACAGCGAATACAAGTAGTTAAATCAGTTACAACTAACTAAAAAGTGCAACAAGTCCCTCAATAAGTGTCTTTGTGTTCCTGGAGGGAAAAAAACGAACATCTTATCCAACAAATCTTCCTTAAGTACCGTTGTAGTCCCGGAAAACAAGTGCGTAGTGTTTAAGTGTGTGTGAACGTGTGTGTGCGCGTGTGTGTGCGCGTGTGAGAGGGGACCGACCCGTAGCGTTGAGCGATCGCTTCTGGAGGAGGTGGTTGCTTAGCGATCTCTCCTGTATCAGGGAGATGGCCTGCTCCATGTAGTCCGCCGAGCGCACAGCCATGCGGGTCTGGCCGTTTGGCTGCTTCATGAGACGCAGGATGTCTGACGGTGAGATTGAGCTCCTCCTCACCCTCGCGACGCTCCTGCACAGGAGAGAGGAAACATTTTGTTTCTGAATCGAAAACACTTTCCTGGTGGGTGTGCCCATAGATATATGAGCCCAGCGGTGTCTGAGCAGGGCCTTTTTCAATGTGGAAATGTCTATTTACTGTTTCAGTGAATTTGAAATGTATAAATATAATTATTGTTTTTATTTATGAATAGTATAAAACAAGTAATAATGTATGCGGTTAAATACTTTAAAATACTTATCAACACTAATTCTAAAACACAAAATCTATCAACACTAATTATCTGTAATTAACCGATACAGATTAACGGATGATAACGGTGTATTTACTGTCAATCACAAATTTGATTGTCTACTTACTCTTCTCTGGAGTACTTGTATGCTTCATCCACTATTACTTTTGCGTCATTCACAGCCCTCTTGATGAAATCTCTGCTCAAACGAGCTTCTAAGAATCAAATATAAAAACATAACTTACAAAACGTACTTTTTTTTGTTACTTTTCTGCTTCATGTTACTGAGTATTAGATCAGCCAGAAACATATATAACTTATAACTGACAAATTAAATCGGTAAAGGAAAAAATCATTACTTAATAATAAATGCACACTAATTTGAATTAATTTTTTCAACTGTATTCTTTCGACAACACACTCTTGAAAACGAAATAACTTCATCAAGAAGCAAAGAAATGCTTTCATTTACGAAAAAAATATGAGCCAATAAAGACTTTAAAATAGGCTTGATCATTTTTAAATCAAATAAAACATCTAAATAAAGAACATCCATATTCTCTATCCTCTCAGTGTGTGCTGAAGTCGTTATCAGAGACACAGGGGCAGGAGAAGAGGAGACCCTTACCCTTACATCCCCTTACCCTTACATCCCCTTACCCACACCCTTACCATTAGGTACCCATACCCTTACCCTTACATCCCCTTACCCTTACATCCCCTTACCCTTACATCCCCTTACCCACACCCTTATCCACACCCTTACCCACAGGAGAGGAACACTCACCAGCCGCTCGACCACACATGCAGAGGCACAGACCTGCAGCCAGCAGAAACAGAACCCCCTTCATCTCTGCAGGACAAAGAAGGAATGATTCGTAAAGAACTTTCCAGAAAAACAAGATCTTGAAACAGCAAAAGGTGGAACGGGTTTTCAGTGATTGTTTTGGTCACCGTACAATGAATGCTTGGTATTTCTGGTAGGTTTGGAGAAAAATAACGTAATAACTGAATTGGAATAATAATAATAACACATTTGATTTCTAACACACTTTTTATTTGAAAACAAATCTCAAAGTGCTACAGTTAAGATTATAAAACAAGATAAAACATCAATATAAAATACAATTAGTTAATTAAAACTGATAAGATCTTCTAAAAAGAAATGTTTTTAGTCCTTTTTAAAAAGTCTCAGTGGTTTGAGGTGCCCTCAGATAGTCGGGGAGGGCGTTCCAGATCCGAGGAGCGGCAGAACAGAAAGCCCGGTCACCCATGGTGTAAAAGAGTTATGTAAATTAACTATACACAGCAGGTATTGGATTCAAATGATTTACAAATGAAACACAACTAGGCCTAATTGTAAAATGCTCAGTTGAAGCTGGATGACAGAAGCTCCATAAAAGGGTGTAAGAGAGGTTCCCATCTGATAAATTACCTTCAACCTTGATGTGTGTTCCTCCAGAATGGACCAGTTAGTGAGGTGTACTGAGTGTGGGTATTTATAGTCCATCACCCTCGGTTTCCAGTCTTCACGTTCCTCCTCTCCTCTTCCCCTCCTCCTTCTGAACCCAAAGTCTCCCTTGGCAAACAAGATTTTCTTCTAGAGTGAAATGGAACAAAGATTACTTCCAATTAATGTTATTACTTACCGTAAACCATGCCTCCTTGCATAGACATAACTATTGTGCAACAACTGTGCTACTGTGCATGATTTGAAGTTTGTGATTAACAAGTTTTACTTGTTAATTAATTGAAAACTACAAATGTGTCATCATTCTCCAGGCATTCATGATTAACTGTTGTGTTTGTTCCAGTTCATTATTATTTAACATACTTCAGTCCCATCTACTCATCAGAATCAGAATGGGTTTTATTCGCCATGAAAGTTTGCACAGACAAGGAATTTGCTTTGGCAGGAAGGTGCAGGAAGGTGCAAACATTAAACATATAGGAATCTAAAATTTAAATATGAGGACTAACTATAATAAGGGTACATAACTAGCAATACTAAGTGGAATTATATTAAAATAAACTATACAATAAAATATAAAATATAAGTTAATGGATATACAGTGACCCTGCACATCACACAATACTCAGGAAAAGGAAACATGTAGGGTGAATTCGGGTAATCATTTTCTCATCAGAGCTCCTGATTAACTAGTGCCCTGACCCATCCTGTGACACCACATCAACCACGTTTTGTGAATTCAAATAAAAATGTATCCTGGAACATTGGATACATCCTGGAGTGATGCGTTTTCTTTGGTCTTTTGTCTTATTCAGACAAAAGCACAAGTATATGCATTACCAAACATACAAAGTTGACATATTATTTGAACAACTTCCTCGTCAATTGTCGACCAGATAGATTGTTCATGTGTCAAGACGGTGCCATGAGTCTTGTCTGACAGGCAAAAGAATTCAGTGACAACATTTCTGTCACGGCCACAGCCGTGCCCCCCCCGGTTTCAGTTTTTTGTCCTGCCCTAGTGTTTCCCTGTCATTGTCTTCACCTGTTCAAATCAAATCAAATTTATTTGTATAGCCCTTTTTACACGCAAGCATGTCACAGAGGGCTTCACATACGCCCATAGAACTGCCCCTCAACCAACCTAAACCCTCAAGGAAGACAAGGAAAAACTCCCAAAAAAACTCTCAACAGGAGAAAAAATAAATAAAAAAATGGAAGAGACCTTGGGAGGAGCAATTCAGAGAGGGATCCCCTCCTTCAGAGACGGTTGGTGAGAGAGAGGAGCAGAACACAGGCTAAATATAGTCATACAGTGTCGATGGGTTTTGAAACACCAAAATCCATTGTTCAACTTTATAGATGTAGGACAGGACCGGGAGACTCGCAACCAGGTCCAGCGTTGGCTGACCGACGACCAGGCAGGTGCTGACAACTCAAACCCCCCACACCACAAGGGATGTGTGTGGGGGGGGGATAAATACGTATTAAAATCCAGAACTCAACTGAACTTAGTCACTCCGTTTATGAAGAGACAGACAAAACATTTTCTTCATCACTATTATTCATAAGGTTGCCGGTTCGATTCCTGGCCGTGCAATATTATGTTACTGTGAGTCGCTCTGGATAAGATGACTAAATGTAAATCTAACTGCTTTCACAGATATTTTTTTGTTGTGAATTGTGTCTCCTTTCCCACCCCAGAAGGATGCAGTGTCTTTCAGCTCATGATGATTTAGGTAACAGCATTAAAAAATCTTCCAAATCTGATCAATATGAACTGAAATGACCTGAACCTGACCAGCCATATGCCTACGTGATTGACAGATGATGCAAAATGTTCAAGAAAGAAACCAGCTTCTAAAACCGTCTTTCTTTCATCCCTGGCCTGCAATTAAAAGCCGATAACATTTTTTTAAGTTTCACCTACAGTAGGAATGCTTCTAACAATACATAATACAAACCATACAGATAACTGTAAGTCGGACAGTTTAAAAGGTACAATAAATGTGAACATTTCTATTAAAAAAGAAACGTTTCTTCCTCTATGAAAATAAGAAACATCTGTACGTGATTCCTTAACTCTCATATTGAACTAGACTACATGTATGTTCTACAACAGCCCAATAGAATTCCTGAAATTCAGTTAATGGATATAGATTTTGGTGTGCCACCCCAAGAATTTCATTTGCCCCACAGCCGCGCCACTGGCACCCCGAGTTCCGAACCCGAGAGAAGAGGGAGGGAGAAAAGGTGCGCTGACGAGCAACGAGAAGACACGCAGAACCGCATTTTAGATTTCAGATAGCGTTAAAATGTAGACAAGATATGCACGAGGAAGTGAAAGCAAACAAGTTCCAGTCTGCCTATTGTTAGCATTACGACAAACAGATCAATTATTAAGAGACAAAGAGAGGAATGTTTCGCGGGAACAACACTTTGTGTTGGCACGCACA
Organism: Osmerus mordax; assembly: GCF_038355195.1. NCBI lineage: Eukaryota > Metazoa > Chordata > Actinopteri > Osmeriformes > Osmeridae > Osmerus > Osmerus mordax. The sequence goes on along the minus strand of NC_090073.1, from coordinate 9,153,017 downwards.
GGTGTTCCTAGGTGTCTGGAATCCCCTGACAAGTTTGTGACATATGTCATTTGTGATGTAAAAGCGTCACAATGTTCCAGTGGAAAAAAAAATCTGCGTCTCTTTTGGCGCCTGCTCTAATCTGCCACAAATCCACACACAAAATTTAGGAAAATACACAGCCAAAGATGAATGCGTTTTGTAATAACTTATTTTCATTTTTAAAAGATTTCCCAAAGACAGTTCATATTTAATTTAGCTTCCTAACGATTCTCTTTTAAAAGGCTCTTCATGTTCCTATGATGAGAAGGAAACATTATTTCAGTGTAAAGCTGTCTCAACACACGTCCTTGCTTTTCTGGCTTTTGATTCTCTCTCTCTCTCCATTCTGATTGGCTATTATTTAATCTGCGCTTCCGGGCGCACGGGCAAATAGAAAATAGAGTGAGACAGCCCTAGACCGTAATATCAAGGGCACTGCGTGTATGCCGTAAGGAAGGGAAGACCACTGCGTTGACGATTTTATGATGGCTGGTTTGACGTGTATCCTGGTTCTCTTTATTACCCTTTGCCATGGTAAGTTCGTTTGCCCACGTAAGGCCAAGGCAAGGCCAAGTTAATATTGACAACGTTAAGGTTTGCTAATGGTTGTTTGGTCTTGTTTTTTGGCTTAGGTGAAACTCACGTTGTTAATGGACCAGTCACAAGGAGGGACACTACACAGGTGTCTACGGTGAGTTTTATGTTAGTTTTGTTTCGCAGTTTCTTACGGTTATTTTGTTCACATTTTTAATAGCATGCATGTAGCCTACTGTATACCAAGAAATATCTTCTCTTTCATCTTTCTAAAAAAAGCACCTACGTCGTTTCACTTCTGCTTCTTATTTTTTTTATTTCATTAAATGTGTCTATGATATCACTGGTTATTTATGGCTGTTGGCTACTGGTATATAATAATTGTATCCCTGTGCATGGCTTGAAGAAGAAAAAAAATCTTCTGAACTTTATTTTCTAGTCAAACATCTGTACGGACTGCATCCAGATCGTAGAGCTGTTTAAAGATATGCTCACGCATGAAGACATTCAGGTAAGCTTTCCCTCGCATTCAACTACAGGCCACTTCAAACAACTTCACTTATATTCTATACCTTAGGGGCTATTGCAGCTACTGGCTGTTTTAACTGGGGGAACCCATTGTGATGGTGGTGATGTGAGAATGTAGTGTACTAAATGGGGGAGTCAGTTGGCTGAGCGGTGAGGGAATCGGGCTAGTAATCCGAAGGTTGCCAGTTCGATTCTCGGTCATGCCAACTGACGTTGTGTCCTTGGGAAAGACACTTCACCCTACTTGCCTCGGGGGAATGTCCCTGTACTTACTGTAAGTCGCTCTGTATAAAAGCGTCTGCTAAATGACTAAATGTAAATGGCTTCAAACTTAAACAGTCACAGTCTTGTATGTCCTCAGAAAGAGAACTGAAAATGGGAGACAAATCTTCTTCCTCTTTTTGTCATTGCACCTTACATCTTCATCCACCAGCCTTTAGCCATCTGTCACTGTTCCTGTAGGACTACATCTACGTAACTTTGAGCTGTCTGTGTAACTTCGAGTTACATTTACATTTAGTCATTTAGCAGACGCTCTTATCCAGAGCGACTTACAGTAAGTACAGGGACATTCTCCCTGAGTCAAGTAGGGTGAAGTGCCTTGCCCAAGGACACAATGTCGTTTTGCACAGCCGGGAATCGAACCAGTAACCTTCAGATTACTAGCCTGACTCCCTAACCGCTCAGCCATCTGACCCATAGAGCTGTCTATGTACCTGTTCTTGTAGGACTATATCTACATAACTTTGAGCTTTCTGTGTACCTGTTCCTGTAGGAGAACCTCTACATAACTTTGGACAACTTCTGCCTACGTCTACCAGGGAGTCAGAAAATAGCGAATTGTAAATCCCTGCTGCAAGAGCAGCTTCCTAAAGTCTACAAGTACCTGACAACCCAAATGGTGAGAGTCAGAGGTTGTTGTCCACAAGCTGCGGCAGATTGTCTCTGTTCTGCGTCTAATCCACCCTGTCCCTTTATGCGGCTGTAGGTGTCGGGTGATGCTTGTATGGGCCTGGGGCTGTGTGCTCTTCAACCGATGACAGGAGGGTCAGTGATGCTTCTGGGCAAGGATGAGTCCAGTCTCATGCCAGAGGCTAGCGCCAGCCTGCAGGTAGGAGGCCGACCACCACACGACATAAGCAGACGACATAAGCAGACGACATAAGCAGACGACATAAGCAGACGACATAAGCAGACGACATAAGCACACGACATAAGCACACGACATAAGCACACGACATAAGCAGACGACATAAGCAGACGACATAATCAGACGACATAAGCACAAGACATAAGCACAAGACATAAGCACTTGACACAAGCACACAACATAAGCAGCGGGCTGTTTGTTAACTCACAGAAAGACTTGCTACTCCCCGAAGTGTCAAAACTTTTATCCTCTCAACAGTTTTCTGGCAACGTTTCAGGCTGGTTGTCGAGGCTGTGGGCTTCTGTGAAGCCCTTGGCGACACGGCTTTTGAAAAGGGCTGTACAAATAAAGTTTTGATTTGACATTAGGTGCAGATCGGCCCTCAGTGCACCTTCTGTGTCCTGCTCACTAAGAAGCTGGAGAACATGCTACCAAAAGAGAAGATTGAGGTGACTCCATCTTACACAGATAACATTTACTGAACACCATCTCAGACACTGTTTTCTATTAAGACTTGCCCCCCCCACCCTCCCCTCTTCGCCCCTTCTCGCTTGGCTGTTTTGGCACTTGCAGGATACTGTAGTCCAGTTGATGGGGGAGGTGTGTGATCTCCTACCCGCTAGCTTCAAAGACCAGTGCGATAGCTTTGTCGACAAGTACGGCAAGAAACTTGTAGACTTCCTGTTGTCGTCCGCCACCCCAAACTCCATCTGCGTCCTGCTGCACCTGTGCCTGATCAAGGAGGCCCCTGTCCCAGGTGATTAGAGGAGCAGAGGGGGCAAGTAGGGGATGTGAAAGTTTCCGTGGCCATCGATTAGGCCTGAACGATTTAGGAAAATAAGATAATTGCGATTCATTTGACTTATATTGCGATTTAATATGCGATTATTATATGATGTATTATTAATAAATAGATATATACTACTGATCTCCAGTCAGCAACATAACACACAAAGTTCAGAAAACAGAGAGAACATGCCGCCTGTACCGCTTTAAAAATATTTTGGTAAATCAAAGCTAAACGTAGGCTAATAACATGTGCGTTGTACTTTATTATAGCGTCACAAATATGTGATCGTTCGATTGCACGAGTAACAGTAAAGCAGTTTGCAGACGAAGGATCAACTTTAAACAAACTTACTGAGGGACATCATATCTTCCGTGATGAACGCTTTTACTGCTTGAGTAATTTCGTAATTTTCCGGTTACGAGATTTTGTAACCGGAAAATTACGAAATTACTCAAGCAGGCATTTGCAACCGGCAATTGCAAATGCAATTGCATTTAGTCATTCTACAGTAAGTACAGGGACATTCCCCCAGGCAAGTAGGGTGAAGTGCCTTGCCCAAGTACAGAATGTCATTTTTGCACAGACGGGAATCTAACCGACTACCTTCTGATTAATAGCCCGATTCCCTAACCGCTCAGCCATCTGACCCCCGATTCAAACTTCTGACCCTGATACACACCTCACTTCCTGTTCCAGAGATGCTGATGCCCCTGCCCTCTGACTGCGAGTCCTGCCGCACTCTGGCTGCGCTGGGACGGCTGCGCCTGGGCATCAACGCCTCGGCAAGCCACACCTCCTCCTTCCTGCGGTCCGTCTGTCTGCAGCACCCTGGAGCCATCCCCAAGGTCTGCCCCCGCAACACGCATACCTTTCTTCATTCCTGGTGCCTTGTCCACCCTGCAATAACAACACCATTGACACATTGACGTTGAAGATTGATGTGTCGTTGTTCCTTTGTCGGTGCTCTGTACAGTGTGAGGTTTTCACCCGGCTGCACTGGTCCAAACTGCAGAAGGTTCTGGGAAGCCGTAAGAATGAGTGTCGGGTAATCTGACGTGTGCCAAAACTACACAGTCACAATGCTCACAGTGAAAAATACTGCTGGTTCACCTGGCATGGCCATGTGGTCTAACCATATTCAGACCACTTGCTGTTCCTGTGTTGTAGAGGATGGATCTGTGTGAGTCTGTGGGGCCGGAGATGCCCTTGGGAGAGGAGGCCTGTTCCGGGGGTCCCAGGTATCGCTGCAGAGACATGAAGACAGCTGAGCAGTGCGGCGTGAGTACAACTCTACAGGAGAGTTAATAACGATCAACTTCACGAAAAAACTTTTCGTAATTAATTTGGTTTTCTTCTCAATCCAACCAGAGTGTAAAATTCTGCCAGACATTCATCTGGAAGTGAATGGAAAACCAAACCGTGACATGTCGAAGCTGTTTGAGGAAGTCCTAACTGAAAACAAGTTGTGTTCGATTTTTTATGTTGCGGTTGACTTTTTATGAAATTAAATGCGCTATTGTCTTATGCTCTTCCTTTTGCAGAAGAAACTGTAATCAATTATGCACTGATGTTTGTGTTGCTGGCTTTTTAATTTCACTGATTTTTTAAGCACATGCTATGCAATCAACATTAACCAGTATTATACTATATCCTTCTAACTTTTAATGCTGTTCTCTTGAAAGATTTAAAACATTTCACGGTCCATATCTTTTCACCAAAATGTTTATTTCTTACAAAGCTATGCAACATGAGTCACTTGGACCTGATCATTGCTTGATAAACCATTGAAAAATCATTATTTCCGACATTACAATGTCCACTTCCAACCACTAGAGGGTGTTTGGACTCCAGCATCCCAGGCAGAATGCTGTTAACTTTTAAACAAATTGGCACTTGAAAAACGCCTGGAGAAAAGTCCTGTCAGGACCCTGTTGCGTGGTGAGTTGAGTGGTCACGAATGATGAGTCAAGTCACTGGCAGGCTCGGAGTTGCAAGGTGTCCGGTACGACCCCCCCCACCCACAGGTGACTGGTGTGACATACACATTGATTTTCAAAAACCAATAACAAAACCTCAAAGCTCATCAACTAGTTACACATGAATATACTTTTAAAGCATGTTTATTTGACCATTTCAAGTTACATTTAAAAAGTAGAGTGACAATCAAATCCAAAAAGAAAAATACATGTTTACATGTTTCTTGGAATCACAAATAAAATGTTGTTGTTGTCTTGGGACAGTCTTCTTGTGAGTTACTCTACAGCGTGTCTGCCTTCCCCCCCTTCCTCCCGCTCTTTACCTGCCTTCCTCACGCCCCCGTGTGGTTATTTGTGTCATCTTCACTCTCCCTTCGTTTCCAGATCTAAAAACGAGAAACACACATAGTACAAGTAAGTAAATCATTCAGAAATGACTGAACTTCAGACCAGACTTGAACGGCAGAAGGGATATCAGCTCTGCACCTGAATGTAAGCCTCTGACAAGGTGATCATCTGGGGCAGGATGTCCGTCACTTGCAGATCCTGCATCTCGTACCACTTCCCAGTTCCCTGCAGAGGAACACGGAGAATCAGATAATGTGCATCTTCAAGAGTCAAGATATTTAGTCATGTGTACAGTTAACTAAGTTACTCTATACAATGAAATTCTTATAGTGCAATGTCCTCCTTCCACATAATTACAATAAAAACACAAAAAAAGAGAGAAAAATATATAAATATACAGTCAGAATAAAATAAGGCACATAAATGAAGTTTTTCCAGTCATAAAAAAATAAAATAAATAAGTCAATGCAACTCAGATGCTTACGTGATGCAGGACATGTATTCTGTAGGCTCCCTCGGTCGGCTTCCCATCATGCACCACGTTGGCCACCAGGTCGTAAGTGGTGTGCTTCTCTGTGACCTGGGCCTCCTCAGTCAGGTACTCACGAAGGTCCACGTTGCTATGGAGACGGCAGGTGCAGAGGGCCGATCAGACAAAACCACACTAGTGTTTAAGGGGGGGGGGGGATACGGTCGATGAGAGACGTGCGAAATCCCCTTACGTGATGGGAAAGTTGACGATGGTGGGGTTCTTCTCCACAAAGAAGTTGTTCTTGGTGAATCTCTTGATGCAGAAGATGAGGTAGGGAGGCAGTTTGGTCAGCTGGAATTTTTTGAGGAAATTTTCCTTGTAGGTTTTATACTCCTACAAGCAGGGGGGGGGGGGGGGGAGGAGAGAAACATAATCATGTCACAAGGTGGGTCAACACTTCCCTCCAAATACGATGCTTTGCACTGTGAAGAGCCACGTTTCTTCAACTGCCCTGTACGTGTGGTACATGTGTGTGGTACATGTGTGTCTGTGGGGTACGTCTGTGTGTGTGTATGTGGTACGTGTGTGTGTGTCACATTGTGAGATGAATAAACGTCTCTTCTAAAAAAAAAACAAGACAGAGTTTCTGCAGGTTAATTGTACCTTCTCCGTGTTGCCGTTGAACTTGCCCAGGATGTTGAAGAGGGGGACCTGAGGGATGATCAGCTGCTCCTTCTCATCCTTGTAGAGGGGAGCCGTGGGCAGGTCAAGGGTCAGGTACAGGAAGGTGGACTCGGACATCTCCTCCTGGTACTCCTCCTTCAGCAGGAGGGCTTCCTTCTCCTCCGGCGGCTGGACACAAGACACCAGTTAGCATCTGTGCTGACCGACTGTGGTCTGATTGGTGTGTGTAAGCTGTGGTCACATCACACATTAGCAGGCTTACTCACCAAATCAGGGTGGGGAAGCTTCTTGGAGAAGATTCGCATGGAGCCTTGAAACACTTTGGTGATGCTCGCTTCAATGACAGTGAGATGGAGGCAAAGGAGGGGAGGAGGAAGGACAGATGTTCATTAGTTCCAGACAGATTCCATAGTCAGAAGGAAAACAAATGAGTCCATCTCCCAGCGAGACTCACAGGGCTTCTTCTTGGTCCCTCCCAGAGCTCCATGGAGAGCATTCAGGAACCAGGACAGGAAGTCCACCGAATCTCCTGCAGGATACAGAGAAGTACCGGGAACATTTAGAGCCAGGGAGGGGCATTCCGGAACAGGCACATTCTGGTACAGGCAAATTCCGGAACAGGCCCATGCAGGAACATTCCGGAACAGGGATAAATTCCGGAACATTCGACACGACTGCAGCCTCGTCTGTCAGGTGACAGCTTGTGCTCTCACCTTGCTTGGTGATCTGGAAGTTCTTCTTGCTGCAGAGCACCACAGCCTGCAGCATCTCGTGGGGCGACACGTGGGCCTTGAAGTTCCGCGGGTTCCACAGCTTGCGCATCAACTCCCCAAACCTCTGCACCAGCAGGAACATGATGTCACCGGGCGGCCGGCGGATATCGCGGTAGTTCTCCTCTTCCAGGAAGTAGTTACGCAGCGGCGGCACGTTGGACAGGGCCTGGTGCGTTGAAGAGAACAAGTATTACAGCGGTACTATTAATGAGCCTGGTGGTTAGGACGGTTGTCATACAATTTATGTTTCCAGTCATTTTAAGATCTCAACCTCTGCCATACTGCGGTCTAGGCTTTCTGCCATACTTCAATTCAGAGCCCTTTAAGGATATCATGGTGTACGACAGACATACCTGCAGCACCACGTTGGCATAGTCATTGGCTTTGATGTTGTTGAGCCCCACGATGCCAGGCAGGTAGGTTGTGCCGTCGTAGGCTCTATACAGCTTGCCCTGCTTGTCCAATCCAGAGATGTGTTGTTTGGTGAAAGTGGGCTTCAGCACATACTGAAATCACAAGGCAAACCATGTCAGATCAAAGGCACATGCCCGGTAACACCAGCAGCTCTCTAATGATCGTTATTTATTTCCTTACTAATGCAACTATGTAAACTGTTGCTCCCTGATAAAACACCAATTAGCCACTTGACTGCATTGAATGCTTCTGTAACCACAAGCCGGAAACTAGACTAGAACACTCAAACGCTCACCGTAATGTCTTCCAACGACGAGTCGATGATTTCGTAGTTATCAGGCAGGCAGTAGAACTTCAGTGTGTGCAGGTTGAGAAATACGTGGTGCGTGAACTGCACACTGTGCGTGTAGGCGTGAGACTTCAAACCTCTCCCTGAGAGAGACACGTACAAGCGATGAGTCTAAACATGTCGTAATTTGGTTGCTATTCACTTGATCTTCTCAAAACCTGCTAAGCTGCAGTAGTCAACATGAGGTAGCCTACCTTGGAAGTATTTACCACAGATGAGGCAAGCATACACGTTGATGTGGGAAAGAGAGATGGAGCACAACTTTTCAAAGTCGAAGTCCAACACGCTCCTGGAGAGAGAAGTTTATGATGGATAGATCAGTTAGAAAATAGAAACATGTTCTCCCACGATGAACATAAGGTTGCACAGAACTAACAAGTTTACGCCACTGTGAGATGAAGGCTAACATTAGCTACCTGTTTATTGTGTCAAGGTATGGACAGTGGCGGCTTCTTCGATCTTCTGAGTCATTAGAGCGGCCAAGTTTGGATGGCACTGTAAAACAAATCTCCACGTTATTTAGCACTCATGTAATAGAACACATACATTAGCTCTAGCTTGCTGCACAAGCCATGTGAGTTTAATGCTTAAATAAGCTATTAAGCGACCACTAATTTCCACATTTACAATAATTAATTTCACTAACTTATGTTAACGTTAATATCTACTGGTGCAAGTTCCACTAAAACAATTGGAAACAGTGTTCAGCTAGCTAACTTTAGTCGGTCCGTGGTAAACGTAGCTAGCACGTATTAGCCTAGCTCGCTTTGGAAGCTACATTTCACTAGCATAACAAAGTGTAGTATCTAGTTAGCTACCATCGTCGTCATCGTCGTCTTCAAAGTCAGCTTCTCGTTCTCTCTTTACAGAAACCATTGTGCAATATTATTAAAGATATATAAGTTATGAAAACAGTCAACAGTCTAGCCAACTAGGACGTTCACAAATAGCATAAACGTGTAGCCAATACCCTAAACACCGTGCACCTACTAGTTCCCGGTCATATCTGGGCCAACCAAACCCAACCCCAACGTTTACTAGAGGCCACTACGTAAGGTTCAATCTAGCAATCTTCATCATCAACCCATTTCGTGCTAATTTACGTCTACCAACTTGTATATATATAATATATAAAAAACTAATTGATCAGATGACGATGACTGTTGGCGGAACTACCAGATGTTCAACTCAGGGTGCATTTATGTCTGGACAGAAAAACCCTTTCACAAAGCTTGATTGATGTTGCGATGCAGTTTGTTGGGTTGGGGAACAGCTTTCAAGGGAGTAGCCAATAATTCACGTTCCAAATAACAAAATATTTAAAGTTATATTATTTAGGATGGATATTTTAGGGGATGATGAAGCCCAGGATCTGAAATTTAAACCTGGGGGTCGTTTGGACATGAGCCATGGTTTCTTACACCACATCCGAAGGAACCAGATTGCCAGGTGACCGCCAACCGCAGGCTAGCTAGCTTGTGTGATAGCAAACATTGAAGACTTATCATTCAGTATACTTTCTGGATGTACCTAGTGAAGTCTTTGATAAGTATGTCTTTGCTATAACGATCGATAATTTCCCTCACTGCTGGCACCCCGGACATGCGCAGAACGGGCATAAGGGGGCCCCCTATTTCTGTTCTGATATGGGTTTTCATCAAACAACTTTTAACGACTTGGCGTTTTATTACAAATAACGTAATCAATCAGTGATACAGGTGTGATAGGATTTCATATTGACCAAGTGTTGTCTTGTTCGTTAGAGATGATTATGACAAGGCGGTGAAGCAAGCTAAAGAGCGCCAGAACCGCAAGCAAACAACAACTCCTAGACGCCCACGTCGACCAGACATCCAAGTTTACCATCCACGAAGAAGCAGTAAGAATAATTCAATGTTTTATTCATTTTGAACTGTCCAATATCTCGATCTAGGACTTCCTCAGTGAGTGTGCTTGTGTGCTTGCAGATGGGTCGGAGACGGGTGTGGGTGGAGCAGATGAGTCGAATGAAAGTGGGTCGAGTTCGGAGGCAGAGACCCAGGGAACCGAACTGTTCTGGCTCGACTACCAGTCCGACTCCGGAAGTGTCACCTCCTTCATCGTACACAAGGTCTGCACGTTAGCGTGTGTAACCGGCACACTGTTATAATGTTAGGTACTCAGGGAGTTAGATAGCTGAGCGGTTAGGGAATCGGGCTATTAATCAGAAGGTTGCCGGTTCGATTCCAGGCCGTGAAAAATGACGTTGTGTCCTTGGGCAAGGCACTTCACCCTATTTGCCTCGGGGTAATGTCCCTGTACTTACTGTAAGTCGCTCTGGATAAGAGCGTCTGCTAAATGACCAAATGTAAATGTATTGCATGTAAACAATGTTATTATTAACCATGTGTAACACTACTATTACATGTAATGTTGTTGTTTTTTCAACCACATCCAAAGTCGTACAAATCAATGTCCTTGTGTCCCATGTTGACCTACCTCAGGGAGACAAGCCAGAGAGGGTGGTGGAACGTGTTGCAGAGGGGAACGACCTGGACAGAGCCATGAGGGCAGCACTGCAGGCTCGAGTTCGACAGGAAATTGACAAACGAGGGGACAAGCGCTGAGCAACGCATCAAAGGGGATTGCTTGTGCCGTCACGGAGACAGGAGGGAGAGTGTTAAAGAAGCCAGGATCCCTTCAGTGTCCTCGGAGGAGTCCTATAGATACATATATGACAGCCGTATAACTGGGACCAGAGGAAGGACTTGAACCTAAGGCACAGAGGATGTTTCAGGATGTTGGTGGTGTTAACCAGCAAAGCTGAGCCCCATGTGCCAACTGCTCCCAGGAAGTAAACACACAGCATTTTAACAATAACATAACAATCGTCTGCAGAGAATGCTGGTAAACTGAACCAGGTCCATGCAAACTGAACAAATTTGAGGTTTCAACCTTGAAATTGATCTTCTTGCATCTGAAAATTAGTTGCAAAACACATGATGGGGAAACGGTCGTTTTAAAAAGGGAAAGAAAATCACGGTATATGCAAGTCCTCTTCGGGAGAAGAAGAACAAGACATGGTGTGGTTTGATGTGAGGGGTCTCGACCATGTGACTCGACCATGTGACTACTGTTGATCAGCTGACCTGTGACCACCTGGGTGTGTGGACCATGTGGTCTCCCTGCTCTGGAGAACAGACTGACACACAGACAGAACACCAACAGGCTCTGGAGACTGTCACCCTGGAGACTGTCACCCTGGAGACTGTCACCCTGGAGACTGTCACCCCAGGACAGTCTCTGTCCAGTATTCCAGTCTGTTTCCATAGACTTTGTACAAAACTTACCCGTGTGTTTGTGTGTGTGAGTAGGAAGTTTTTGCATTTATTTACATTTGTTCTAAAAAAAAAATTTTTTTTCTCTTTGTGTTTACATGTGTTTGATTTGACTGATGAGCAAATTCAGCAGCAGTTTTGTCTTGGTGACAAATTTACTTCACTCCGTCCTCTATAAGTTATTATAGATATTTTTTTGAGAGACTTATTTTTGATACTTTTATTTTTCTGGAAAGTCCTATGTTTGTGGTGTCTGCGTTACAGATAATAAAGGCATTCATTATGAGAAAAAAAAGTGTGACGAAGCCTAAATGCAAATCGACTGACAATAATATTCTGATTGAGCTACAGATCCTCTCTATTGTCATCTGAATATATAATGTATGGAAGTGTGTTTTTTTTCTTCTTCAGGGCCTTAACATTGAGAATAAGGAGACCGGGCAATACTGCTGTTCTACGCTAGGGGGCAGCACAAGCTTTGTGCGACTGAAGCTTAGTTTCTTAGATTTAGATTTAGTAGATGCCCTTATCCAGAGTGACTTGAAGTAAGTACAGGGACATTCTCCCCGAGGCAAGCAGGGTGAAGTGCCTTACCCAAGGACACAACGTCATTTTGCACATCCGGGAATCGAACCGGCAACCTTCTGATTACTAGCCCGATTCTCTAACCGCTCAGCCACCTGACTCCCTACTACTCCCTAATACTGCTGTTCTACACTAGGGGGCAGCACAAGCTTTGTGCGACTGAAGCTTAGTTTCTTGTTTTGAGGGGGGCGTTGTTACAGGCTGATATACTGGGAGGGTTGCGTCTTCCTGGGTAACGCTGAGTTGCAGCCGTGCCCACGCCCGCTATGGTTGTAGCTTAGTTTGGACACTTGATAGTTTAGTTACCGATTATATTTCTTTCCCACGACTACAGTTCCAACATTGGCTTGTGGGAAGGGCACCAAACAAAAAAAAACACTCAAAAGAAAAAGTTATACATATATATATATATAGGGAATTACGTCTGGAAACACAATCTGATATTTACGAACAAGCCTGGAGATAAATTCATTGTATTCAGTAATGCATGAAGACGTGCTAGTTTCCTGGCTGGGATACATGCTTGATCAAGCCATTACGTCAGTTATGCAAACACTGAACTCGGAGGGGGAGGGTTCTTTGATGCTATTGGTGGGATGGAACCACACCCCTTAGTTCCTGTACCCCCTGCTCTTTCTGATCGGCCCACACCGCTTCCCCCGCATGTGACTGCAGTTGTTAGAGAGAAACATTCCTTCGACGACAAGTGTTACAGTTACAGTGTTACAGTTAGCCCCTGTTTGGCATGGGCCCGTTATGCAACATACATTACATAAATAATTGCAAGATTAAAAGGAAGCTAAAGGTGGATTGAGCTTTTCTCAACCACCATTTTATGACTAGCTATTGCTGGGGATCTTTTGGTTTGATTGGCAGAAACTTGTAGGCCATTCTTTTGCAAAACTTTTGTTCAAAGACTTGAGTCTGACCATGGCTGGAGCCACAGCCTCAACATCGTAACCCCAAAGATATCTGCAGAGGTTATTTATCTTTGTGTCTTTATTCTTTGCAATAGTCGTTTTTAGGCCTGAAATAGATTAGTGAACTGTTATACTGATAAACAAGAACTCTAACCACACGACCTCAGACGTAGCACCGCAGATTTGGCAATGTTCTCAATATCCCGTCAAAACTGACCATCTCACGTTGAGAGACCTAACGTTAACCCTTGTGTTATCTTCGGGTCGTTCTGACCCATCAGTCATAGTCAATTCCACTTTACAGGATCTTTAATGATCAAGAACGAGAGGGTTTGCTGCAACTTGTAGACAATTACGGGGAGTAGGCCTAACCCTGCATGTCTGTTGCTGTTGTTTTACATTTACATTTACATTGTCATTTAGCAGACGCTCTTATCCAGAGCGACTTACAGTAAGTACAGGGACATTCCCCCGAGGCAAGTAGGGTGAAGTGCCTTGCCCAAGGACACAACGTCAGTTGGCATGACCGGGAATCGAACTGGCAACCTTTGGATTACTAGCCCGATTCCCTCACCACTCAGCCACCTGACTCCCCTTTGTATGTTACTACTTTGTTTATCACAACTGTACCACTGACACTAATGCTCCCAACAAAAACGAATATAAACATGGCACATTTTTATCTGCAGCCAAATGCTTTAACGCTGAGCTATACCAATTCCATGGTGTGACGTCTCCAAAGCCAGCAGTCCACGGACCCCAATATGGCTAGTCTGTGGTGTACATTATGGTTAGACATCCTCCGATGCCTATATTAATATGCGCACGTGGTCTTCCTTTCTCCAGCCACGCTCCTCTCTAGGATAGTGAGAGTTTCAAGGCTGTAGCCGTTTCCTATCAGTGTGAGAGCGGTTGGTATCTGGAGCTGTGTAGCCAACACTTTGCTCCATAGTAGACTGAAAACCTGGTGTAATGAGTAACTGTGTATTTTGCTTTTCGTCTGTGTGCTTGGCACAACGCATAATTTAGGTAACACAAATGTAATATGTATAACACTTGTATAGATATCAAATGTAGGCCTATTTTAGTGCGTGTCGTTAATACACCCTCAATACCAACACCATCCTATGCAGGCTACACTGAGGAAAAATCCTTTAAGACGGTAGGCCTAACCAAAACTTAATCAGCTTGCTGGTGACATTAGTTAAATTACACACCGGCTGTTCCCCCATGTTATAAGTCATACGTCTAGGACAAGCAACATGAACTTTGTGGCTCAGTACTGTACAGCCACAACGCACACCACACCAACTGGTATGTGTGAGATATAATTAGCGGCTCGCTTGACCATGCCGACGTGGTCCTGAGTGAACAGCTGCTGCAGAATGGCGTCAGTATGAACACCGTTTATCCCTCTACAAATACCAGCTTCTCACAGTTATGAATTACTAAATAGTAGCTAGTAAACTTCTAGGACTCAAAATATAGGTCTTGAACTGTGGGATATCCTCAGTATATTTGATTTTTTGACCTCAAAGTTATCTTTTTATATAGCCTATATGTACAGTATTGGTGTTATTGGTCTTGTGATCAGATGATTCGATGATTCAGTGAATCATCGAATCGGCACAAGGCCGCTGGTGACAATATAAACTAGCTTACAACCTATAAGCTTACGTTTCCCTACGCTATATTGTTTACTCGATCAATCTTAACTGACAGTGTTACTTTATATCTGGTTGGCCTAGTTCCTCGAAACCAAGGAACTTTAATGAGAAGTTATCTACAGGCGACCTAAATGCATACTGAAAATGTTGGAAGAAAGAGTTTCTCTTCAACTGCTGAGCAGCTGTGACTCAGAAGGCATGCAGGTTACATTGCCTCCAGCAAGTGAATTCAGAGAAATGTGCAAGGTCGACGCATGTCATCGTCCCTTGGACTAAAAAAGGTCTTCCTCGTGCTGCTTCTGTACTCCAGACCTACCTGACCAAGTTAGCCCGAGGGAACCCGGGTTGCCGGGAATCAAATGTCGCCTCAGTATTTATGCCAACAGCCAAGGGAACGTTTGAGCGGCTCCGGTGAAGGTTAGACACGTGTCATGGAGCGGATATTTGCCCCTTCACTCCACAGTTCAAACACTACTCACAGTCCTTAAAGTGTTGGTCATACAGCCACCAAATCAAATGATCAATCCATCCATCAAATTGGGAAATTATTAACTAAACAGGTACGCTAGAAACACCATCACCAACATTTTGTTTGTTCAATGGCGTAAGATTAACAGAGAAAATACAATAGAAGTAGCACCAGGCCTTAATGAACTTATCTTCTGTGCTCAAGTCAAGTCTATAAATCCGTTTCAACAATAAACAATACCTGATTGTTTCCATGCTAAGAAGCAAGCTAGTGTTATAGGTAAAGAAAACATGTACTAAATCTTCTAACAAATCTTCTTAATATCAAGAGCTAGGCCAAATATAAAATGTCCAAAACTGACGCTGGTTTGTGCAAATGCGAGGTAGTGACTGGTCTCCCCAATTAAACAGAGAGGATTCAGCTCATAAGATTACCAATGTAGATTTGGACTAAACCCGATTTACTGAAGGCTCAGCTGCAAAAAACCTCTGGACAAATCAGGATTTGAATGCATCGCTATACAATGCATAAAAGGTCGTTGGCAGTACAGTGGTAAAACCGTTGCGTAGTTTATGCTTACACAACCGTCTTAAGGCCTTAGTCTCATGCAGTCTGAGAACGCATTTTTCAAGCAGACACAACTTTTCTAGGCCGCACTTTTAATCTCACAAGGGGGTCACAGGGTCTGTTTCTGTATAAAGTCGGTACTGTACTTCTAAACATATGATATAAACCAGATTGAATAATGTCAAATTCCAGAGCAAGTCCATACTTTATTGAACTGTGAAAGTCTGGAGGGATTGTTCTTTGTTATTTAACCTCTGGTTAACCAGGAAGGGTTAACTAAAATCCATCAATTTTTCAAATGCTTACCGAGCCCCCCAAACTGACTCATTCTCTAAATTTAAAATACCCTTTGTCACTTGGACAAGTGCCTGTTAAACAAGGTTCTGTGAAGGACTGTATTGACTAGTACTACATTGTACTCAACTTACAAGGCCCTTAGATACCGCAAGTGGAATATAATTAAAGCACAAACCCACAGGTTCTCATTTAAGCACCACCAGCTCAGTTTAACTTTATATGACCTGCTTTTAAAATCATAAAATAAACGACACAGGCTACATGCTTCATGATGGAAAGATGCCTTTTATTTCAGGTAATTGACAGGAGGAATAAATATCAAAACCTTTGAAGACAGAAGCATTTACAGTACAAGCTACCTGATCCTCAAGATATTGGACGCACGTAGACAGAGCAAGAGTGGTTGTGGGGGAGGGAGGGAGTAGAGGAAATAGAAAAGGCACTCCTACACTCACTGTGGCCCTGCCGGCTGACCTCAGTGGTAAAAACAAATGGGGGAGAAATAACCTATACCCAAAACGCAGGCAGAGGGTGGCATGTAAACATGTCTGGTTTCTCTGTACAACACCAGACTAACTCTGCCACCCTCCCCCTCGCGCCACGGTTAGGGACACTGATGAGGAACAGCACCAGGCCCAGAGGCTGTGAACTACATTACCGGGTGAGCCGGCAACGGATCTCTGCGGAGGCACACCAAAGCTTTTCTGTAGGACACTTTGGAACCACGAGAGACACGCCGAAAAAGGTAATGTTGTTTTATTTATTTTTCAAAATCAAAAAACTAGATTCAGAAACTCAAGCCTTCACCGTTTCAGTCGAAAGCTGCCTTCTGATTAGCTCAGCTTCTGTCTCCACGCCGAGTTTGAGAACAAATAAATAATGATCTGTGTCACCATGTGCACTTTTTAAGAGCTCCTCATCGCGGTGACCGAGTCATCCTCAGGGGATAACGACAGGCCAGGTTTCTCTGTAGCTACACCCGCCGTCGATACCCAACCTGGGGAGTTCCCTCAACATCAAACCACGTTTTACAAATGTAAAAAAGACAAGACGGAAAAAGGAGTTTTCATAAATATAAATTTCAAGGTTAATAACAGACGATCCAATCGACACCATTGTTCAAACTGTCCAGTATAAACCCAGACGCCCCCTGTAGACCTTAGCAGTGACATAGCAGCTTCTGACTTTTCTGTAGTACGCCAGAAAACCGCAAAGGCCTGTTCAGGGACTCGAGAGATACTGCTCATCCTGGGGAGAACTTGAAAAACATGACTTCCTTGTTCCTCAGCCTGCAATGCATAGCATATCTTAACCACTGACCCTAAAAAAAAACGTGCCATTTTTACATCCTCCACAAAGATATGGGGAATAAAGCAAGGAAGGGGAACAAGGACAAATGGGGGAAGTTGCTCAGTACCAATAAATTACTGAAACTGGTGAGGGACTCTTAAGCTCCATTTGATCCCACACAAGCAGACTTCTACTATACGGATGCCCGCAAGGTCCCTTACTAGAGTAGCACCAGTAAAAAAAAAACCAAGGATGTTGTGTATACGGTCTGTCTGTCGACACTGATGGTAGGGCGGACCTAGTAAGTATGGCCGAACTGCAGCTGATTGGATGGTGAAGGTGAATTAGTGTAACGAATACAGCACTAGTGTGCCATGTTTCATAGAGATGATCTGGTAACATCCAACCATTCTTCCTATATCCCTTTCCTGGGGAATGTGAAAGACGAGTCAAGAAAGCACTAGACAGCAAAGACTAAAGATGGAGAAGGAGAGGGTGGGGGGGGGGGGGGGTGCAGGAGGGAGTTGACGAGGCCTCTGATGCCACTACGAGGGAATTTTTTATTTAGAATAGGGCCTTTTCTCCCCCATGGATCATGAAGGCTTCTCTGTAGTATACACCAACAGGCCTGGGAGAGAAAAGCTTGACAGGTTTTAGTATTTGAGTTTTTTGGGCACTTCCCACGGGAAGGAATCTCGGCCAAAGTGGCCGTAGGCCGCTGTCCTCTGGTACATGGGCTTCTTCAGATCCAACTCCCTGGAATACACAATTAACTCATTTAGCAGCTGTCACACACCAGGAGAGCTCAGAGGCAGGCATCAACACACAGCCGTAACGCGCTCAGGTAATCAGCCAGTGGGGAGTGTCGAGAGCCACAAACGGGAAAATAAATAAATAAAATCGGACAGAACTTCAGGAGGCCCGCTATGAAAGGGATGAAGCGTCCAGACTTACCCTGCCAACCTACTCAGCCTTGAGGTGTGAGGACTGCAGCTTGGAGGGAAAGCGCATCGATCCCATTTATAAATATAAATAAATATGGCACTGAACTTTTAACAAGCCTGAGAAGTCATTGAACTTCAGTTGGAACCCTCCCCCACCTCTTTCTCTCAGGGGTAATAAAACGGACTTCAGCCTCTAACAGATTTGACAGCTGAACTGTGACCTTAGGAGCTGCATTTGTTCCGTGGCGCATGGGGGAGGGGGAGCGGGTCGTGAATCAGCGAGCCCTGGCTGGCACATTCAAAAGCCACACAGGAAGCAACAGCAGGCGGTGGACAAGGAATGGGTGTGGCCAGGCCACTGTCCAGCCACTACACTGCAGGGCATTAAAGCCCGCCTCTAGCTGGGATTGACAGCTCAGGCAGACCGGGTTAGGGTTAGAGGAGGCAAGATTAGAAAGAGGGAGGAGCGAGGGGGGCGGGATAGAGGGGAGGGTGTTGATTGGCTCAAGAGCCACGCGCACCGAGGAGGGTTCTACATTACCTGACAATGACCCCAGGTCGGAGGTCAAAGTTCTTCTTCACGATGTCCAGCAGCTCCCTCTCGCTCTTCTGGGAGGTTCCGTAGTGGAAGATGGAGATGGAGAGGGGGTGGGCCACTCCGATTGCATAAGCCACCTGATACAGAACACGACACAAGCAATCAGGTTGGACTCAAGGACTTATTAAAAATGAGGGAGGTATTATAAAAAATGTACTCAGCTGGCTAGACAAACAAATGTGTTTAAAATGTGAACAGGGGACGTAGGTTTGTTTGCAAATGTGGGGTGGAACAGCACTTTGCTTCTTTTTTTTTTAACTCAGAATGCAGCCATTAAATATAATTTTCTTAAGTGGGAGGGGAAATCCATATTGTCGGCACGTTTCACAGCTCTCCCCCCCCCCCCCCCATCCCTCCCCCTCACCTGGACCAGCACTCTCTTGCACAGCTCAGCCTTGACCAGCGACTTGGCCACCCAACGGGCAGCATAGGCCGCTGAGCGGTCCACCTTGGTATAGTCCTTCCCTGAGAAGGCCCCTCCGCCGTGGGCCCCCCAGCCCCCGTACGTGTCCACGATGATCTTACGACCCGTCAGGCCAGCGTCTCCCTGGCAACAGAACAAAAGGACGTTTTAGGAGGAAGAGCACGTCACAACTGGTTTACTTTTCCGTCCATAAAAAAAACTTGGGTTTCCCATTAGGTTTAATTTTGACTTGGTCAACTTATTGTCCATTACTTTAACATCTGTAGTCAGCTTCTCTCCCATCTTTAGTTTTCCAATGTTCTAAGAATTTACTGTACTTTTTGGGGGTAAAAGCAAAAAATCCTGACTACAAACTCCCGACGTCAACATGTCTTCCCTGCTAGCGCCATTCCCGGAGGCGGAGTCTGACGCTCACCTGACCTGGAGGCGGAGTCTGAAGCTCACCTGAGGGCCCCCGATGACGAAGCGCCCGCTGGGCTGCAGATGGTAGATGGTGTCATCGTCCAGGTAGACGCAGGGCACCACGGCCTTCACCACCTTCTCCTTCAGGGCGTCACGCATCTCATCCAGGCAGATGTCCTCGTCGTGCTGCACGGACACCACGATGGTGTGCACGCGTACAGGCAGCATGGCGCCGCGGTCCTGCCTGTACTGGACCGTCACCTGAGGAGACGGCAAACAGAAAGTTTGAGAAGAGGCTCTGGGTTAAAGGTCAAGGGGGAGGAGGGGAATAGGAGACAGTAAGGGGGACAGAAAAAGAACGTCCTGTCCCTTTTTCTTCAGGAGAAACATTTAAATAACATGACCTTGACAGAAATAGGCCAACGGGTTCAAATTCCTGCCCTGGCTCCAGTGAAGAGGTCTACCTGGGTCTTAGAGTCGGGTCTCAGCCAGGGAAGGGTGCCGTTGCGGCGCAGTTCGGCCATCTTGGCGTTCAGCTTGTGGGCAAGGACGATGGTGAGGGGCATGCACTCCTCGGTCTCGTCCGTGGCGTAGCCGAACATCAGGCCCTGGGAGAGAAGACAAAACGTCAGCTATGGAAAAACTTAAACAACGCAAAGTATTCTTTTGGCTGCTGCTTTTCTCCAAGGAGCAACTATAGCACAGGAGGAGAGTGGATTTGAACTTCGTGATCCACAGTCGAAGTGCTCTAACCACCAAGCTGCCCCCCCCCCCCCTTCCCCTTACTGCAACATAAACACAGAAAGCTGCTTCTGCCAACAGTGTTTGCTGCTGGTCGGTTGCTCTCAGGGCGGAGCAACGGACCCAAAACACACACCTGGTCCCCCGCCCCGATGTCCTCCTCGTTGCGGTCGATGTGAACGCCCTGGGCGATGTCAGGAGACTGCTGCTCCAGAGCCACCAGCACATTGCAGGTCTTGTAGTCGAAGCCTGCGAACGAGGAGGGCCGTTAAAAAAAAATGGCACAGTCAGTAGTTTCGAGTGCAGAGTGGATTTGAGGGATGGCTGGGAGGGGAGGGCATTAGGAGAGATTTACATTTAGTAATTTAGCAGACGCTCTTATCCAGAGCGACTTACAGTAAGTACAGGGACATTCCCCCCCGAAGCAAGTAGGGTGAAGTGCCTTGCCCAAGGACACAACGTCAGTTGGCATGACCGGGAATCGAACTGGCAACCTTCGGATTACTAGCCCGACTCCCTCAGCCAACTGACTCCCGACTGAGAGATACGCACCTTTAGAAGAATCATCGTATCCGATGTGACGAATGGTATCACGTACGACCTTCTGGTAATCAACTGTGGCTCTTGATGTCACCTCTCCTGCCAGCAGGATCATTCCAGTCTTGGCAACAGTCTCTGCGAGAGGGAGAAATGAAAGTGAGAATGCCTTTTTGTTATCTGTGGCAGCAGTGTTGTTGCCACAAAACACAATAACCTGCTATGCACGCTTTCAATAGGGTGCTAAATAATGCAGGAAGGAGTCGCTGACTTCATAGCAGGATGAGGTTGCATCACTTTTCTCTTACCACAAGCAACCTTGGCATCTGGGTCCTGCTTAAGGTGGGCGTCGAGCACGGCATCGCTGATCTGGTCGCAAATCTTATCTGTGGAAAGCAAAAAGGTTCTCAGTTATTGATCCGCTGTCTAATGAACCTTGACCTTTGTTGACGACATTGGCGGCCACACTAATTTTTCACTGCGTAGCTGAAATCGTCCACGTCGGAATGTTTCAGTTCCGTTATCCCAACTACGCTTTTTATGTGATTGATCGGGACCATTAATATTGTGATGTCGAGCGCGCCTCAAATTGAGTGTGCAAACCTACTGTACGGCGGTTTTGAGTTTCCATGACCGCAGCCTGGGATCACGTGGTTGGTGACCGTTAAAATACATTACAATTAACAGTTGGCAGTCGCCTTAACACTTAACATTTAGGCGTGTGTGCACCGTTCGAAAATGTTCATCCATGCAATGTTTGTGTAGAGCAAGAACTAATCTAACCATCCCGGCTTAGCGGATCATATTTAGACAAATCTTGGGGCTCGCGGCATCACACAATCAATAGAGTCTACGTATTTCGTCAGATTCGCATTAGGTTAGCCTATCGGTATTGGCGGGCTATCTTGTCCGCAGGTAAGGTAAAAAGCTAACTAGCCAGCTATGCGTGCTTCCTTGGTCACAATAGCAGCCTACATTTTCAGCAGGGAGTTTTGCCCTCAAGATTGCTAACAGTTGCAAAAATTATGTCAGACCATTTGGCCCACCCACATATGGCCATGCGGCAAGATGCTAGCTAGCAGTAAAACACGAGGCTTGAGATGGACCATTAAACACAGGCAACTAGTATGTCAGGTATCGAAAGATAATTAGATCTTTTTCCCATGCAACAACATTTTCAGAACACTGTTGGTGAATATATAAAACACGTAAGTAATAGGATAAAATGAAAATCGGCACTTGGTAGGCTTGTGTTTGGCTTACGGGCTAACCCGGTATTACGGCGTTAGCTACCTAGCTAATATCTTACCGGGATGCCCTTCTCCGACCGACTCCGAGGTGAACAAGAAGCAGTCCTCCTCAATAAGGGAGTTATGAAAACCGTTAATTTGTCCGTTCATCGTTTCTATAGTTCTTTACGGAAATACAAACGCTTTAGAAGTATGAAATGTATCAACACAATTACAACCGGTGCTTTAAGCTAATGGGTCCGCTTTCTCGCTCTTTCTACCCTGCTGTGGTTCATTCCAGGCATTCACGCACTGGATGGCGCAGCCTTCCACTATTTATTCTCGGTCGCGCAGACGTCACTGTGGACTCTACCATATCAAACGTGGGGGTGGAGGTTGGCCTAAAACATGGACCAGGTAGTTGGAACAACGTGTTCTATGTCTTTCTTTCTCTATCTCTAATAAGTATTACGAGACCAAGTCAAGGCTTTTAATTAAGTTACAAAGCAGAAAGCCTAAGTTGATCAGATTTGTCCGGAGGGTAGGGTGGGTGAAAATCTGTATTGAGTTACGTAAGAGATAACGTACACAGTCTAGGCTTTTGACTTCATTGTACAGCTTTTACTTAGTCATAAATGTATTTCAGGTTCATCAGGTGGTTACTTTTGGCAATGCTTCTGTCATAACAATGTTACCGGCAGCCGTAAATCAAATTGTGGACGTTGGGTTGTAGGTCTGTTACACTTCAGTTTATGTTCAAATGGGGTTTTAGTGGGTTTTATTACACTTTATTGGATGGTGGATTTGAGAACGGCTATAATACTCATTAACGTTAACCCTGTCACAGGATACTGGTTAGATGCCCTCCAATGATATGTGATATCCATGGACAGTCGATATACATGACAACACTCAAAATGGACATTGATTGACACATAGATCTTCAAAAGCAGAACCCAAGAGGTTAGTAGGTCCACCATCCAGACGTCACGTAAAAACTCGCAATATCAAACACTACTTCTTCTTCCTGAATATCAGGAAAAAACGACGCACGAGGAAGTGGTAGGAATATACAATAACCAACTATTTGTTTTACTTTAACCACAGATAGCCAAGCACTATGAAGAGTGACAAACAGTGCAGAGCAGCTCGCAATAACCTAATATTGTGTTGTGTCACAGGGCAGATGGATGAGCGAGCTAAGCTTCGTCGCTGATGTACGTGGCTGGGTGTCTGTGTAGTGTGAGTTACAGGACATGACAACCAGAGCTCTCTCAAACGTCTTTTACTTTATCTAGAAAACTGATCTTTGGCCAAATCTGTGCCAGTGAAATCAAACCCCATCATTGTATTTTGTTGGAGGGAAAATAATAAACAAACGGAAGCTGCTGAGTCACCAAGGATGTTGGTATGGTTTTCCTTTTCTTTACTGAGAGACATGAGTCATTTATGAATGACACGATTAAACAATTTGTTAAGACCAACCCTAGCTGCCTGATACAATAAGGTCACAATGACAGTGCATTTCCCAGCAATTGTGATAGCCTAGGGGCTCCGGCGGTTACAACAAAGTATGATTTTGTTTCTATTCCTTCAACGGTTCAAGAATCACACCCTATGGAAAACAGAGTGGTTGCCTTTGGCCCACTTGGAGTTATAGTCATGATTACAATCCTGCAGGATAATAGCAAGTCTACGTGGAATACCAAAAACTCAAATGCGCTTCATTGGCTCATCGCACAATGAGGAGATTCTTATCAGGAAAACTTAATATTGCCATGCCACGCTCTGTCCTACTGAACTCATTTTGTTACCCCCCCCCCCCCCCCCCCATCCATCTTCTTGTTGCACTACAAATGCGCTACGTGAAAGACTACTTCTGGGTTCAATGTAATCGCTGTGAAATGATTTCGGTGTAGCCTACATTTGCTTTACATGAAAGTATGCAGTGACCTGTCCAGTCTTCGCTCTGTTTTTCGTGTTTGTGTGTTTTGGTGTCACCTGACCACGTCACCCAACATGTCATTGGTATTGCATCAGTCCGACAGTGTCACGTTGGAGGCAAAAAAATCTTAGGGCGTTTATGTACACAATGAATATGATATCAGCATATTTGGTTCCTAACAAATATTTATTCATAAATCGTGTCATAAAAAAAAATTCTGTCACGGTTACGAAACTACCATTGAAATGCAATTACGTCATGCTTGTGTAACATGACAACACCAGTGTGCGTGGATAGTAGTGCCTCTTTTACACACTTTTTTTATTGGTTGCAAAACCCATGTTGATATTAGACAAGACTGAGCTTGCCTATACTATTTGGGGAATTCCCTAAATAGGGCATTTCAAAGTCCACATCCACATAGTCAATGTGGATCAATGCAGACATCCCAAGTCACCCGGGAGTCTCTCGCATTTCAATAGCGGCTCCCTGACGCCCGCAAATGCCATACAATCTCTCGGAAATCGGGGATTTTGTATTTAGAGCGAGCGAGAGACAGGTATAGACAAGTGCATATCGCGCGTCCTGACTGCATCTCGGGGGGTGAGGGGGGGTAGTACTTGCTGGGATGTCTGTCAATGGTCGTATGATTGCAATAGTTGCACAGGACCACCACGCATACCCAATACAAGAACAGAAGGTAGCTCACAACTGTCTTACATAAGGTTGTGTGTGGTGTCTGGCCCTCCAGTTTGGTCCACTTTAGTCTGGCCCTCCAGTCTGGTCAACTTTAGTCTGGCCCTCCAGTCTGGTCCACTTTAGTCTGGCCCTCCAGTCTGGTCCACTTTAGTCTGGCCCACCAGTCTGGTCCACTTTAGTCTGGCCCTCCAGTCTGGTCCACTTTAGTCTGGCCCACCAAACAGGAACAATAAGACTCTACAAACAAACCAGCTTGAGGATGAGCTTTATTCTTCCGTCTGGACAGCGTGCGTCTGTGTTGTAGAGGAACCGGAGGGCTTCAAGCTCTGACACGCTCACATCCAACCTCGTGGGAAGAGCCACACACCTCCTTCAGGATGTCAACATTCAACAACCAGTTAGTCTTGTTAGGTTTACGGAAATCGCTCCGCCCTATGACAGTCAACATCTATCTCAGTTAGTACGTACAGTACAAGCTTGCAGAACCTAATCAACCCACAATAAAAGACAATGAAGGCTAACATTTATCTGCAGATAAAACTTAATTTAAATCATTTTTACACAAAAGTATGCAGTGTGCGTGGATGAATATATAAAAGTAAAAAGAAACATAATACAGTACATTATGTGAAATGAAATATAAAATCAAATGCAATATCACTACACACCATTTTGCATTGAAATGATTGGCCAGCAGGATTCAGGCTCATCGGACACTCATAAGAAAATAAATCTTTTTGGCTTTGATTGTCATCTTTTTTCTATTTGTCATTTACATACATACTCTTGCCTGTTTTAAACACAAAATACACATATAATCACATTCTTTAGTTAAAGTTTCTATCCATATATATATCTTTATCATTGCACACGTGATCATATAACATGATTTAAAAAACAAGATTTTAGAATAGTGACAGTCCTTTGGAAAACGCTTTTCAATCACCATTGATAGTGATATTTTAAATCAACCGATAATCTACTCCTTCCCTTTTTGCACAGATCTAGTCCCTGAAATGAGCTTCAAGACATGTTCATATACAATACAGTAGCAGTTAAGTTCCAGTGAAAAATCTAGTTTCTTTTGTCTTTTTTTCAGTTCGATCTGTTGAATATAATCAAATGTGTACAATACACAAATAAATTGAATGAAATACATAAAAGTCCTTCTGGTTTCTGCAAGCACACGTATCCCGCTCTGTTCCTTTAGCCGTTATCTAAGAGGTCAAACTGTCCTCATCACATTTAGTAAGTCTCAACAGCCAAATATTTTACAAAGAGGAGTCAAAAACAGCACTTAACGGCACAAAATCACAGTTCTGGAATGTAGAGTATGTCCAGCAAACCATGCAATCACATACATACATACACACACACACACACACACACCTGCAAACATCCAAATACACAATCACTTCCCAACAAACCCAGTCATATAACACATACACACACAATTAGGTTAAAATACAACAACACACGCACTCCTAAGTTACAGTAACAGCCCATAGGTAAATAGTCTAGGATGGTGCACTGGAGGTCACAAGCTACCAATCCAACACATTACTACTACAAATGACAGTGTCAGCTAATCACCATGACTACTGATAAAAAAGAGAGGAGGATGAGAGAGGAAGTGTGTATGAGGGTAAGAGAAAGAGAGAGAGTGAAGTGAGAGACAGGGAGGGAGAGGGAGAAAGAGAGGGAGGGAGAGAGAGAAATGATGTGAGACACAAAGAGAGGGAGAGAGGGAGTGAGAGATAAGAGAGAGGGAGACAGGTGAAGGTTAAAGACCGTAGAACTAGAAAGAGAGGAATTGAGAGAGAAGGAAATAGGAATACAGTAATTACAAGGTACCCTGAAGGTGAACACTGCCCCCTATTGACTAGACACCTTATTGTCATCCTGGCTTTGCTGTACAGCATGTTGAATTCTGTCGAAAACTAAAGAATGCTATTGGAATGGCGTTTTTTATTTAGGTGTGGATGCATGCTTCCTTGTTCCGCGTAGGGCCTTACGTTGTACAATAGAGCCATATGGCTATTTCCATGGAAACATAAGACACAATTCTCTACTGAACTGTAGACCAGACATAATTGAGGCTCCAAATTCTGGCCGAATACTTTTCGTGGAAGCTAAATGGCTTACCTCGTGAGGAGACTGTTCTCCTGCCCGCACATGCTAATCTGCAGACTAAGTCTCAGGGGCACAAAGCCTAATACACAGTTTCAAAACATCTGAGAAACAAAGCGTGAAGTTGTACTGCCCCTGGATCTCGTCGTGTGAGGCTCTCGAAAGCAGCCGACAGGGCCCTGCCTCACCCTGCCTCGCCATGCCTCACCCTCCCCAGAGAGGGAGAGGAGGGAAAGGAGAGCGAGGAGGCAGAGGAGAGAAACCTACACTTATTTATTTTTTTAAAAGGAGAACGCGAGAGGCTTTTAAAAATAAACCAACACAAGGCCTCCCCTCCGATCAGAGCCGTGGCTGTGGCCTTGAAGACATGGCATCAGAGAATGTGCATTTTCACTAAAGGAAACATACAATACAGTGCATGTGTAAAACAAACCACACTGAGGAGTTAGCCATGTGGCCCTGTGACGGCAGACCATCACAACCCCGCATCCTCGGCCCCGGCCTCGGCCCCTGCCCCGGCCTTCTCCCCTGGACTGGAGGCCTCGTCAGCGCCCCCCGCTGGCCCGTTGGGAGCATCGTTCTGGGCGCAGTGCAGACTGAGGCCCTCCACCGCTGGAGGGCTTCCGCTCCGACTGTTGCTACGGGGACCGCGGCGCTTGCGCTTGCTGGGGCTGGGGCTGCGCGAGCCCGTCTTCATGCTGTCGTCCTCGGAGCTGAATTCGGAGCTGTCGGAGGGGCTGGCTTCGGGGCTGGAGGTGGGCAGCTGGATCTGCAGCAGGGAGGGGTGGAAGAGGAAGGGAGGGATGGGGGAGGTCGAGAAGGAGGAGAGGGGGAAAGGCGGAGGAGGAGGAGAAAAGGAAGAGTAAGTAAAGGTTCCGGAGCCCTGACGGAAGCTCTGGAACCTTCTCTCCTCCCTCCTCACCTGAAACGGCTCGGTCACTCCCACGATGCTGCTCATGTTGTTGCTATAGTAACCCAAGAGGAAGTCTCCGGAACCCTTGGGCAGTTCTTCCTCGGTGAAGGTGACCTGCAAGAGATTACGGACAGACATGGAGACAGAGAGACAGAGAGAGAAAGAGAGAGAGAAGCAGAGAGAAAGAGAGAGAGAAACAGAGAGAATCAGAGAGAGAATCAGAGAGAGAGAGAGAAACAGAGAGAGAGAAAGAGAGAGAACATTAGTAAGACAGTCGTACACACCAATCTCTGTATTTCAGTTGCCTTCTTACGACTCTGTACCTGGTGTTCCTGTCGATGGAAATCTGCCTCATCTTGCTTCGCCCACACATACCCCACGTAGTCCTTGTGATGTTTGAACCCCACCTGGAGACGCAAAAATCGTTTTTTTTTCTCCAAAATAACTCGACGTCTATCATGACCCAGGGCCGTGTAACTGACAGCCCGTCAACACCGGGGGAACATGAGGTACCTTGTACAGGGCGATCCAATCCCAGGAGCTACGGGCGAAGTTGGGAGCAACCTTGAACCTGGCGGTGGCGTCTGCAACGCTGTTCCACTCGTCCTCCACCATGAGAGTGACCAGGGGCATGTCCACTTTGTAGGGGAACTAAACACAGGGCCACTGTTTAGATACACTGTATTTTGCCTTTATTCAGCTTTTATTTACTGATAGGACAGTTGGAGA
Organism: Osmerus mordax; assembly: GCF_038355195.1. Lineage (NCBI taxonomy): Eukaryota > Metazoa > Chordata > Actinopteri > Osmeriformes > Osmeridae > Osmerus > Osmerus mordax. The sequence goes on along the minus strand of NC_090073.1, from coordinate 9,124,575 downwards.
GAGACAGGAAAGAAAGGGGGGAATTTGTGGTCAGATGGCTGAGCGGTTAGGGAATCGGGCTACCAATCAAAAGGTTGCTGGTTCGATTCCCGGCCGTGCAGTATGACGTTGTGTCCCTGGGCACGGCACTTCACCTTATTTGCCTTATTTGCCTAATAGTAAATGTAAGGTAAAGAATGGGTGCAGTGGGGGTGGAGGGCGCTGAGGGGTGTCTGACCTGCAGGGTGAAGATGGAGGCGACGGGCTTGTGGTCGCTGACGGTGTACTCCATGTGGCTGCGGTAGAAGTGCTGCGTCACCCTGGTGCCTGTGCTCAGGCACGACAAGGAGCCGTGCTTGTTGCCGCCGCCATCGGGGGCGGGGCCCGCTGGGACGGGGGCCCTCAGACGCCACAGGATCCTGTCTGTCCACGCCGGCTTACGCTTCTTACCACTGAGGGGAGGGAGGGAGTGGGGGGAGGGAGACAGAGAGGGGAGAGAAAGAGGGAGAGGAGAAAGAGAGAGTGGGAGTGGGGGAGGGAGGGAGACAGAGAGAGGGAGACAGGGAGGGGAGAGAAAGAGGGAGAGGAGAAAGAGAGAGGGAGTGGGGGAGGGAGGGAGACAGAGAGAGGGAGAGAAAGAGGGAGAGGAAAAAGAGAGAGAGGGAGTGGGGGAGGGAGGGAGACAGAGAGAGAGAGGGAGACAGGGAGGGGAGAGGGAGACAGGGAGGGGAGAGAAAGAGGGAGAGGAGAAAGAGAGAGGGAGTGGGGGGGAGGGAGGGAGGGATACAGAGGGAGACAGAGAAAGGGAGGGGAGAGAAAGAGGGAGGGAGAGAGAGGGGGGGAGGGAGACAGCGAGAGGGAGAGTCAGAGAGAGACAGATCAATAAAAGAAGAAGCTACTCATAGTACTCAAGGTTGGAATGAAAACCAAAGTGAGTCTGGACAGCCGAGCGGACTAACCTGGTGTCGTACGTGTGTGTCCCAGTGTCAAACTTGTACGTGGGAGGAAACTTCAGAGGACCCTCCAGAAATCCTTCCAGAACAATCTCGTTTCCTTTGGCCTTGTTCAGCTGATTACAGATTTACAGAAAAATTGGTTAGTAAACTGAAATAAAGGGTCAATCTGGCATTTTTTAAATGTTGGATATAATGTTTATAATTTTTTTTAACCTAACACACATTATCAAACTGTAATGTTTACTGAAATTATTAAGATTTCTAAGATAAGAGTTCTAGGTACAAAACTAGCTTGTGTAAAGAGACTACTAGGTCTCTCGTCGCCCTCTAGTGGCGCACACTACACACTGCAGGTAGGGTCCAGGATAAAGATGGACACTCAGTAAGGCTGAGATGTCTCACCTGGTCTTTCTCCCACAGAATGGAATACTTGTTGTTGTCAATGGCTGCCTTCACCACATGCATCTCCAAGTCGTCGATGCGGAAATTCAGATCCCCGAACCAGAACACCACACTAGGAAGGACAATAACGTCAACATATTTATGCGGATGTGTGTACATTTACATTTACATTTATTCATTTAGCAGACGCTTTTATCCAAAGCGACTTCCAAGAGAGAGCTTTACAAAGTGCATAGGTCACTGATCATAACAACAAGATAGCCAAAAAACATCGCGAGTAGCCAAAACATGAAGCACACATTGTGAACAACCAAAGTAAGTGCCAAAGGGAAGAACCATAAGAGCATGTAGTTAAACAAGTCACAACCAAACAACATGAACAGCTATAAGTGCAAGTGTACCTGTGGGAAAAAGCAACAGTAATAAAACAATATATCACAGCGAGAACCAAAAATTTGGTTCACACATGTACACCTGTGTGTGTGTGTGTGTACATGAACACGTGTGTGTGTGTGTGTGACTCACTCGTGGTCCAGGACCCCGGTGGCCGTCTGGGCCTCAAACTGCTGCTGCTGCAGGATACTCTCAAAGTCCTCCATGCGCTGCTCTGAGTTCTCCATGTGAGCAGGGAGGTGGCAGTTCAGGAAGCAGACCGAGTGACCGTACACAGACATACGGGCGCTCACACCCCCCTTGTTCCCCTGCCATCAGGAGGGAGGGAGGGAGAGGGAGAGGGGGAGAGAGAGGGAGGTCAGAGGTCACAGAGTCAGAGAGGGCGCAGCTGTGAGGAGAAGACTGACTACCCAAAGGGGGAGGGAAGGGGCAACTTGGAATGAACACGTGTTTATGTGAAACAGACATCACAGAAATGGAGAGGGGGGGGGCGGGGTGAGGGGAAAAATGACTATCTCTTCATGGGGCTCAACATTCTTAGCAGCGCCCCTGACGACCAGGGCGCCCCCAACGACCAGGGCGCCCCTGACGACCAGGGCAGGTAGGGGAAGAGGCAGGCGGGGACGTGACTTGTATCTGCCGACAGGAAGCCCCCCTGTGGTGCTAACGAACTGCAGATGCCTTTTATCAATATTTAACTTGGATGAATATTTCAGGTGGGTGTTTACTCTGCTCAGTGTGAGGGCTGGGCGGATCCCGTCCCCCGCTGCTCTCCCGCTGCTCTCTCTGACCTACGACAGGAGGAACGACACGGTGGGGAGAAGAGAGACAAAGGATGCGCCGATGTTCATCTCACACAGGAAGGAGAGTTCAGAGACCACGCCTCTCTACGTGGCCCTGAAAGACCCGTCGTTATGACTCGCCCAGGCCGGGCACTTGCTTTCTGTTAAGGGGGTCAGATGGCTGAGCGGTTAGGGAATCGGGCTACCAATCAGAAAGTTGCTGGTTCAATTCCCGGCCGTGACAAATATGACGTTATGTCCCTGGGCAAGGCACTTCACCCTACTTGCCTCAAAGGAATGTCCCTGTACTAACTGTAAGTCGCTTTGGATAAGAGCGTATGATAAATGACTACATGTAAATATAAGACAGTTCTCAGAAAAATGCCTTCAGTAATGATCTCTAATGCAAAATGATCCGGCCTGTGAAGGCTTTATATGGACGTCAGGTGACATTTGTTTGAGCTTCCCTTGTCTGGTCTTATCACAGAGCGCAGCGCACGTCTGAAGTCCACACAGGGACGAGCCAGACGCAGAGAGCGGGAAGAGGAAGGTGTCGGGGTGAAAGGTCATGAGAGACCTGGCATTTGACACCTCCACAGAATTAGTGGGGGCTTTGTGAGACTGTCTGAGACCATCTTCTCTCTCCAGACCTGGGGGGCAGGGGGGGGGGGGGGGTGCTTTTAGTCTGTCAGGTGGACCTGTCTCGCTGAGCTGGTGGTCAATCTGTGAGTGTGTGTGTGTACATGTGTGAATGCATTGTGTGTGGGTGTGAATATAAGTGGCGTTCTGTGTGTATGTGAGTAGTGTCCTGTTTGTGTGTGTGTGTGTGTGTGTGTGTGTGTGTGGGGGGGGGCTCACCCAGTAGCCCCCCAGGCCTGTGCGGGTGGTCTGGCTCTGGACTCCTCTCAGGAAGGGCAGGTGGTAATACTTCGCAAAGACCAACAGCAGCACACCCTGCATACGCTGTGATGTCACCTGGGGAGAGAGAGAGAGATGGAGGGATGAGGGAGAGAGCAGGGTGGGAAGGAGGGCGAGAGAGAAAGAAAGAAAGAGGGGAAGAGAGAGAGAGAGGGAGTGAGAAATCAAATGGAATAGTATTTGTCTCGCCCTTTTTACACACCCTCACAGAGCGCTTCAGCTGTGGCTGCATAACTGCAGCTCAACACAGAGAGAACAGAAGATATGTGCTTGTTGATACAGGAACATGTCACACCTCATCACACCTCATCACACCTCGGGCAGACCTGGTGGGGAGACTGACTGTTTGCTTATTCACATTTCCGACTTATCATAACCCAGCAAACTGTGTTCGTCTCTGTTCTACTCTCTCGCTCTCTCTTTCTCTATCTGTCTCTCTCACACACACACACACGTCCAAACGCACATTTTCTCTCACTCTCTTTCCCACGCACACATACACAAACACACGCACCAGAGACTCTCTCTCACACACACAACCTCTCTCTCTCTATCTCTCTCGCATCTTTTCGCAGAAACACACACACACACAACCTCTCTCTCTCTCTATCTCTCTCTCGCATCCTTTCGCAGAAACACACACACACACAACCTCTCTCTCTCGCTCTCTCTCACATTTGCGTCGAGCCCTGAAGGCTGGTGCAATGTTTTGCATGAAGCAGTGGACATAAAGGAGCTCATTGTCTCCAGCCTCTCCTCTCTGTATGAACACTCACTCCGTCCACCTGACCACCCAGCCTCTCCTCTCTGTGTGAACACTCACTCCCTCCACCTGACCACCCAGCCTCTGACATCATCAGCAGCCTCAACAGGCAGCGCTGCAACACGTCTGGTAAGCATCAGACCAGCCGACACCAGGACCAGCAGAGCTGCAGCACGTCTGGTGTGCTCACAGACCAGCCGACACCAGGACTAGCAGAGCAGCCGTGAAACACAAGGCCTTTTTTCGCCCCTCTCCATATTAAGACCATCTTATGGTCCCATTAGCTAATTGCTTACATAATGTACCATCGTGAGAGAGATCGTGTCAGGATCAGGATATGACACAGACAGCACTTCCTGTTTTTTTCCCTGATGTAAATATGCCCCGAAGGACCCCCCCCCCCCCCCTCCCACATCACCAGCTACTTCCTGCGTTTCCCGTCTTGCCTGCCTCACGTAATCGCCACTCCCCCACCCCCCATCTCCTACCCCACCCCCATCTCCTACCCCACCCCCATCTCCTACCCCACCCCCATCTCCTACCCCACCCCCACCTCCTACCCCACCCCCATCTCCTACCCCACCCCCATCTCCTACCCCACCCCCACCTCAGCCTTCAGAAGCCTGGCCGCCCTGCCTGAGTCTCCCTCTGGCCAGTACCGCACTTCCCCCACGTGAAGAACCCTCTCTCCCTCTCTGTTCTCCCTGGCTATCTGGAAGACGTGGTTGCGTAACGGTGTGTCTTGAACCGTGAACTGGACAGAGATTGTGTGCTGTTGTGTTTATGGGCAGTGTGAGGGCGTGTGTGTGTGTGTATGGGCAGTGTGAGGGCGTGTGTGTGTGTGTATGGGCAGTGTGAGGGCGTGTGTGTGTGTGTATGGGCAGTGTGAGGGCGTGTGTGTGTGTGTATGGGCAGTGTGAGGGCGTGTGTGTGTGTGTATGGGCAGTGTGAGGGCGTGTGTGTGTGTGTATGGGCAGTGTGAGGGCGTGTGTGTGTGTTTATGGGCAGTGTGAGGGCGTGTGTGTGTGTTTATGGGCAGTGTGAGGGCGTGTGTGTGTGTGTATGGGCAGTGTGAGGGCGTGTGTGTGTTTGTGTGTGTGTGGTGGTAGCCTACTTAGCCAGTCTTTGCGAGTGTGTGTTAAATATTTCTGATCAACATCACTCAACTCTACGAGAGGTCCTGGAGGCTGTAGTTTACATGTTACCCAGAATAGACTCAACACTGAGCCCCACCAGTATGCAGTGTCTATACAGTGTGTGTATGTGATGCGTGCATGCATTATTACTTATGTGTGTATTTGTGTGTTTGTGTGTGTTTACTGTATATATTTACATTTACATTTATTCATTTAGCAGACGCTTTTATCCAAAGCGACTTCCAAGAGAGAGCTTTACAAAGTGCATAGGTCACTGATCATAACAACAAGATAGCCAAAAAACATCGCGAGTAGCCAAAACATGAAGCACACATTGTGAACAACCAAAGTAAGTGCCAAAGGGAAGAACCATAAGAGCATGTAGTTAAACAAGTTACAATTAAACAACGTGAACCGCTATATATACAGTGTGTGTGTGTGATGTGTGGTGTGTATACACATGATTGTGTGTGACTGATATGTGACATGATTACGAGTGTGTGGGTGTGTGTGTGTGTGCATGATTAGGAGTGTGTGTGTGTGACTTAGGGCTAACGTGAGTTGTTAGCCACTGTGTGAGCAGGGTTGCCCTGAATACGAACAGCCATGGTCCTGACAGTAACATCCATGCAAGTCTTCCAGAAACAACATTATCTCATTCAATGTATACCAACCTAGTTTGATCTCCAGAAAAGCCATTATCTTATCTAATCATTATCTATCGATTACATAAGTGCCCACCTAGCTAGTAATCTCCAGTAAAAGCGTTATTTAATTAAGTGTATACCGCGCTCATTTCCCTCAGTATCCCCCAGTGTCCACAACACAAAGTGTAACATGTGTTTTGCTGTTGTCAGACGCCCTCTGGGGTTGTTACACCAGCAACTGATTAAGCCCGAAACTGTAGATGCTTCTGAAAGGGCAGCAGATGTCTTGGGTTAGGGTCTGTTTTCAAGACGGACGGTCGATATCTGCCGGCCCTCGCTGTGATTGGTCTCCAGAGGCCTTCAGGTTCAGGATGGGAGGCGGAGGGGGGGAGAGTTGAGAGGGGAGGGAGGATGATTAAGAGGAAGGGTGGAGGGTGGGTTTAGGGTGTGGAGGGTTGATGGAAGGGGGAGGGTTGAGGGGAGACAGGGGAAGCGGGGGGGGGGGAGAGGTGGAGCGGGGGCGGATGATGGACGAGGGGAGGGAAGCCTATCGCTGACAGAGGGGTGGAAACTAAGATGTCTGGTTCCACCTCCCCTTCCTGGAGACCTCGACACCTCGCGGATGTCCACCACGCCCTGGACAGCCAGACAGCCACAGAACCCACCTCAGATCCAGCATTTCCTGCTGTACTTTCCACGTGTGTAAGTCGCTTTGTATAAAAGGCGCCTGCTAAATGAATTACTGGTGAAATGTAAAAATCAACCCAGGATTTCCATCAGGAGCCATGCATGCTGACACCTCCGCAGACAGCCTGGTGATGAGGGTCAGAGTCTGCTGGAGGTTCAGACGGCAGCCTGGCTGACAGAGGGGGCCTCGTCAGCCAGGCTGACAGGGCCCCATCAAACCCCAGCCTCACGGCCCCAAAAATAGCCCGTCCCTCTCTGGGAGCAGCTTGTGTGGCTCCCTGCGCTGAGCAGCTGAATCATGGCTCTCCTCTCCAGCAGCGACGGGCGACATGTTAGACTGACAGACCGATACCAACACACTGGACCAGCTGGGTCCCCCGTAACAAACACCCACTCTGGGACTCACAAGCTCTCTCTGATCCTCCCACGCTGACTGGCCGGCTGGCCCTCTCTGTTTCTCTCTCTCTGTTTCTCTCTCCCTCTCTCTCTCCCCTCTCTCTCTCCCCTCTCCCTCTCTCTCTCCCCTCTCTCTCTCTCCCCTCTCTCTCCCCTCTCTCTCTCTCTCTCTCTCTCTCTCTCTCTCCCTCTCTCTCACACTCTCACTACACAGACACACACACACAAACACACACACTCGCTGAGTGTGACTGGATGGAAAGCGTAAATAAGGACATTGGAATAGGATGGAAAATGTTCCCTGACCAATCGTGCTGAAGCATGCCTTTGGGTGAGGGGCTCAAGATAAGCCTTAGAGCTGAGTGTGTGTGTGTGAGTGTATGTGTGTAAGAATGCGTTTGTGTGTATGTGTGTGTGTGTGTGAGAGAGACAGAGATAAATGGAGAGGAACAAAGATAAAAAGAGAATGGGGGAAGTAGAGAGCTTTTGTTAAATGTGTGTGTGTGTGTTATGTGCATGTGTGTGTTATGTGTGTTATGTGTGTGTTATGTGTGTTATGTGCGTGTGTTATGTGCATGTGTGTGTTATGTGCGTGTGTGTGTTATGTGTGTTATGTGTGTTATGTGTGTTATGTGCGTGTGTTATGTGCGTGTGTGTGTTATGTGTGTTATGTGCGTGTGTGTGTTATGTGTGTGTGTGTTATGTGCGTGTGTGTGTTATGTGCGTGTGTTATGTGCGTGTGTCATCAAAGGAGTCTGATAGACAGGAAGATAATAGATAAATCAACACTGCACGCATGTTTGAAGTCATCAGCTCATCGGCAGAGATCTGCCTGTACATATTACACACATGACAAGGTTCTGAAAAACAGCAAGAGAACTGTACAGCTCCAAGAACTTTCCGTGTTTCACATGCGTGTGTGTGCGTGCGACCGTTAACTAAGTGCGTGGTTAACCATTTACTGACCAGCACGTATCCAAAGGGGCAGAGTCGTTCCATGCAGACGTCGCTCCACTGGTCCGTGAACAACACGTCCTTCAGCCTCTTATTGATCATGGAGTTCACTTCCTGTAAGCTGAGAGAGAGAGGTCACATTTACATTTAGTCATTTAGCAGACGCTCTTATCCAGAGCGACTTACAGTAAGTACAGGGACATTCCCCCCGAGGCAAGTAGGGTGAAGTGCCTTGCCCAAGGACACAACGTAATTTTGCACGGCCGGGAATCGAACCAACAACCTGCTGATTAATAGCCCGACTCCCTAACCGCTCAGCCATCTGACCCCCACTCCCTCTCTCTCTCCCCCCCCCCCCCTCTCTCTCTCTCTCTGACGCCCAGGTCAACGATGACTCGTTAGTAACCGTGGCAACCAGGTACACAGAACCATCACCTCGCCCAATCCGATATCTTGGAGCCATACATGCCTGCTGCTGCTGTAGCTGACTAGCTAACAAGACGGAACATACAGGAAATAAACGGTCCAATGGAGAACCGGGTTGGAGTGAGTGAGCTCACCCAATGATGTACATGTCTGTGTTCCCGTCGCCGATGTGGAGCCCTAGCAACGCGGTGATGTCATCGGGTGGCATGGCGGAGCCCACGTTCCAGGTGATGATGTGAACCCTGTTGGGGTTGAAGGAACAATCCAGCTCAATTCAACTGATATTCAAGTAAAATGCATTCATCCATTCATCCATCCTGACAGACACAGGGGACAAGGTCAGCCCCGGCATCCTGGGTAACATGCTCTCAGCTGGACACACACAGCACCTCTCTCTAACCTCCTCAGTTCATTAGATGAATGTGCTTCCTAAGTCAGAGTGGTTAGCAGAGGTCTTCTTAACAAATCCTCTGGCCTGAGCCTGAGAGGATTTACCTCCCTAGTGCTGGACTAGTGCAGAGGGCTGGGCTGCAGCTAATTGCTACAGCGAATCACTCTTAGATCAATCCCCAGGTTATTTTTCGGAAATGAAGGAATCGTGTCTGGCATGTTTAGCTTGGGTGGAGAGGGAATCGTGTGTATGTGCATGTGTGTATGTGTTTGTGTCTGTGTAGTGAGAGTGAGAGAGAGAAAGAGAGAGAGGGGAGAGAGAGGGGCGGAGAGAGAGAGAAACAGAGAGAGAGAAACAGAGAGAGAGAAACAGAGAGAGAGAAACAGAGAGAGAGAAACAGAGAGGGCCAGCCGGCCAGTCACATGGAGATCTGTCCTGTCCTGGTTAGACTCTGACACAGTCTGGTAGTACACCCTCACACCATGTGACAGGAAGTGAGGTTGTAGTTGACATTCAGCACAGTTAGCTACAGTACACTGCAGTGCTTCAGGAGGGACATCTCTAAAGGTCTGATGGCCTTGTTACGATCTCCTTCTCTCTGTGATGAACTTTCCTCTCTGAGGCAAGCCTTTAGCCAGGGCGTGTGTGAGGGGTCGTAGGAGGGTCGTGGAGCTCACCTGAAGTCCTCCACAGTCTGGGCTTGAGTGTCAGCCGTTCCCGCTACGGAGAACGCCCTCTGGGCGTGAGGGGTGAGGTGGGGAGGCAGAGGCTTGGAGGATGGGGGCTGTGGCACCGAGGCGGCCCTCATGGAGATGGGGGTCCGGGCCCCCGGGTGATGGGGTGGCATCTTGGGGCCGGCTGCCAGGGGCCCTTCCGAGGGGCCTCCAGGGGGTCTGGTGGGGCGCGGAGGTTTGGGGTGGCTGACCTCGGCTGGGGCGTCTGGGACGTCGTTGGAGGCCTGATCCTGGCTGGAGGACGGGGGGTCAGGCTTGGGCTCGCAGATGTCCACAGACCCCTCCACCCTGGGGGTTCGCTGAGGCCTGCGTGGCCTGGCTGGGGCTGGAGGCTGGGGGGCTGGAGGCTGGGGGGCTGGAGGCTGGGGGGCAGGGGCGGCCTCGGCCGGTCCTGGAGGGGTGTCAGACAGCGACTCGCTCTGGTTCTGGTTCTCAGGATCCATCTTCTTTTAGATTCCCTGAAACGAAAAACAACAGCATTCAGACGCTGTCATTGGACGACGCGATTCTGTCACCTGACAGATAAACGACGTAAGTCGATCTGCATGTATCTGCAGGACAAGCAGATGCATGCAGATATGAATGTGGTCCATCCAGTCCCTCAGACACATCACACTGTCATCAGCCCCTGGCTGGGAGAGTTGGCTGGGCCTGAGCAGTACTCCTGTGGGCGGCTGAGAGCAGGTCATTAAGTCCTCCAGGAGGAGGGAATGAGAGGGAGGGAGACAAGAGAGTGAAATGAGAGAGGGGGAGAGAGAGGGAGAAAGAAGAGGAGGGAGACAGATAGGGAGTTAGAAAGAGGGAGAGAGCGAGCGAGGGAGAGAGAGAAAGAGGGAGAGAGAGAAAGCGAGAGAGAGCGACAGAGAGAGAGAGAGCGACAGAGAGAGAGAAAGCGACAGAGAGAGATAAAGAGGGAGAGAGAGATAAAGAGGGAGAGAGAGAGAAAGGGAGAGATGGAGACAGGGAGAGAGAGAGAGAGGGAGAGATAGAGGGAGAGAGAGAGAAAGGGGGAGAGAGAGAGGGAGAGAGAAAGCGACAGAGAGGCAGAGAGAGAGAGAGAGAGAGAGAGAGAGGGGGCGTTTAGAGAGAGCAAAACACCGAAGGGACTAAGAGGCTGGTGGGTGGGAAGGAGATGAAGCAGAGATAAAGAGAGGTAAACACAGGTGCCATGGAGATAGAGATGAAAGACGAAAGAAAGACAGAGTGTGAGATTAAGGGGAGGGGTCAAGAGAGAGAAAGGGAGACAAAAAGGGGGAGATGTGGAGAAAGGGAGATGGAAAGAGAGAAAGATATATAGAAAAGAACAGCAGGAAAGAGAGAGAGTGGTTAAGTGAGGGAGCCTAGTTCACCCATGTGATCTTTCTTCCACGCTACACCTCCCTCAGTTCTGGTTCGAAACTCACACACAACATCGGGCAGAGACGCACGGGGTCTGGCTTATCGACCCTCCTCCCCCTCCCCTCCCGTACCTGAGCAACCTGCCAGTCCCCTGGTTACCACGGAGACCAGGAGTCAGGTCCTATCAGCTCAGAACACCTGCTTGGGGCCGGCCAGGGGGGAGCTGCAGGGCGACAACACCACCGCTCCACAGCCCCGAGACACAACAACAACACGGAGAGAGAGAGAGAGAGAGAGAGAGAGAGAGAGGGAGAGAGGGAGAGAGAGAGAGCAAGTCTGCAGGGAAGGATACCGCCTCTGGCCCCAGAACGCCCCGGGTCTGAGGGGAGATGAGTCAAGGACAGGCTTGGAGCTTTGCCTCACTCTGAGGTGGAGGGTGAGGGAGGAGGTGAGGTTGTCTCACGTCTCCACCCCACACACACACACACATGGGACTGTCTGTCTGTCTGTCTGTCTGTCTGTCTGTCAGTAGGATGCCGCCCTGACAACAGAACCTCCTGTTCTCTCCCTTCCCATGATCCTCCCTGTTCCAAGCCACTTTATTATTTCAGCATCTCCCATGGAAACAGACTTCTAAAATAACCAATCCTCAGGTCGGAGCAGGGAGGGACTTCAGAGAACAATTCACGGTGACCTTGACAGAAACGGGCCCACGACCTTCAGGAGGAGGTCGGTGTGGGGAGCTGCCTTGGCAGGGGGGTGGGGGTTCGGTCACATGCACCCCTGCATTCCACATGCATACTGACATGGTGTTAATATGAACCAACAGCCTGGTCCCTAGGCACATGGCAGGGGCCTGTGTTGGGTGTTTCTGTGGCAGGCTGGGGAGGAGGGGAGGGGGTGACTGGGTCGGTGCAACCAGCCCCGGGGGGTGAGAGGGGAGGCAAGTTGTTCCCACGGTGACAACATTCTGTCTCTCCAAATCATAAATCTGTCTTTTGTAAGTGTTCTTCTGTCACATGTACACACACACACACACACACACTGTATCTCTCTCTCTCTTTCTCTCTGGAACGGTATAATTCTCCATGCTATAATCCTCTTCTCTTCCGTAGTTTTTTTCTCTTTTCTACTCAGCACTCCTCAACTCAAAATCTTTTGTGATTTTCCTCAGCAACCTAATCGTTCACATCCAAGTCCTTCCGTGTTCCCAGCTCTCCTACCAGCGTCCCCTATCCCTTCACACATCATCTCTACGCCTATCCTCCAATCCCGTCTCTGTCATCCCTGCAATTTTCTCTCAGACGAACTCCAAGCGTCTGTCTACCAAACCCCATACCTAGAATTAGCCTTTTCTTCTTTTTTTCTTCTCCCAGTCTCTCTTTTTCCTCCTCTCCTTATCTCTCTCTCTCTGTGTCTCTCTCTCTGTGTCTCTCTCTCTGTCTCTCTCTCTCTGTGTCTCTCTCTCTCTCTCTCTCTCTGTGTGTCTCTCTCTCTCTCTCTGCTCTGAGGTGACACTTGTGTTCGGCCCCTCCGCTGACTGGCTGTGTATTGTCCGTCTCAGCCAACCCCCTCACAGCCTCTGTAAGTGACGTCACCATCCCTCAGTCCCACTGGCCTTGCTGCTCTATAGATAGACGCTCCCAGAACACATTGATTCTCATGCTCACGGTTTCTTCCTCCGACGATATTCGACGGCGTCTCAGTGAGGTCTTCCAGCTGTGTGTTTATGACGCTTTGGGAGTGGCAGAAGAGGAACCTGCATGTCATTCCAGGGCATCACACACGTTCCGGGGGAGACAGACTCCCACAGCAAACACTTCACATTCCACTCACGTTCGACAGGGGAGAGAGAGTCAGAGAGGGAGAGAGAGAGGGGAATGATTTGATAACAGCAAATCTGCCGTGATGTTTACATGAAGCCCCCTGAGAAGAAGAGAGTGAGAGGAAGGGCGGGGGAGAGAGAGGGAGGAGGAGAGAGAGGGAAACAGAGTGGGAGAAAAAGAGATGGTAGATGAAAGATAGAGGATAAAACTGAGAGAGGGAGAGAGGGAGAGAGAGAGAGAGAGAGAGAGAGAGAGAGAGAGAGAGAGAGAGAGAGAGAGAGAGAGAGAGAGAGAGAGAGAGAGAGAGAGAGAGAGAGAGAGAGAGAGAGAGAGAGAGGGTAAAATAGAGAGAGTGAAAGATAGAGGGTAAAACTGAGAAAGAGAGAGGGTGAAAGAGAGAGGGGATCCTCACATCACAGAAGCACCACATCCGTAGCCAGGCGTTAGGAACGGTAGTCAACAGAAGGTTCCAGCCAACCACAGCCCCAGCTGAGTGGCTCAGAGACCAGCCAGGGAGAGACGGTCGAGTAACAGCTTATTCACGTTGTCTGACTCCCTTCAAGGTTACGGAAAGGCCCGCTCCCCAGACACGGCCATTCAGACCGAGCGCTGCTCTGAGGAGGTCTCCCAGGGTGTCCACAATCATCTAACATTCCTCAGCCTGATATCCTTTCAGACGGGGGTCTGAAGACAGGGTTCGGCGTGCCACTTACAGCTGAGCAGTCTGTTGCTGCTGATAACAAACGTAAGGAGGGATGCAGTTGTGGATGTGTGAATGGATTCCTAACACTGGGAGGCCACGGCTGGGTGGCTGGAGTACCACACTTGCATGTGCATGGAATTAGAGGCTTACGCAATCTTAAAGTGAAGTCAATTAAATGCCCAAGAGTTACTTCCTGCCCTGCTGCTATCTGTTTAATGAGAAATATGAAATCCTTTCAAAGGGCCATGCCAGAGGATGGAACAACACAAAACATGAGCTGAGAGTGTGTGTGTGTGTGAGAGTGAGAGAAAGAGAGAGTGTGCATGTGTGTGTATGTGTGTGTGCGTGCAACTTAATAATCAATGGGCAATTGGGTCATGGGAAGAAAAAAAAACTGTCAACCGTTAACCCGACCTTCGACCTTTTTTACAATAATGATCACATGACCTGGAGCAGACGAATCCCAAGTGTCTAATCTCGACCAGACGTTTGAGTCAACCCCGGCCTCTCCCAGGACAAACTGTCAGAGATTGCAGCATTTTACCAGTAAAATGTGACACATTTATTTTTTAAGTGTTTTTACATCCAAGTTTTCCTCCCTCATCAAGGGTATAAATATGAGGTTAGTCATGTGGGCATCCCTGTAGAGAAGACGCTGTCATGTTAATAGAAACGAACGGAGACTAATGGTTCCTGTCAGAGAGAAGTGATAATGTGCTATGAGTGTCAACAACACTATCTCAGTATAAAAACAGCAATGCTTGCGTTTCAAAATAACCTTTTCCAAAAGGAAACATCTTAGTCACGATCATAATAACATGGGTTTTAATCAAGCAATGCTACTCCAAAAAATCTTTTAACTGTGGAGATAATGTAAAATGTAGATGATGTGATGACTGAAGCCTAAAATTGAATGAGGCCAGCCACCGTCATCTGTGGCCTATTTTCATTCCTATTTCAAGGACAATTTCTAAAGAAGAAAAAACAATTGAGGGTAATTTCAATTCAGTGTTTCACAGTGGCAGATTTGATCTCTCAGAGCATGTTTGTGTGTGTTTGTATCAGAGAGATAAAGACAAGGTGTGTGTGTGTATTTGTGTGTGAGTGAGTGAGTGTGTATTAGGGATGAAGTATAACCTCCTGATAAACAACAACTGACATTCTACTCGAGTCACATTTCCGCAAACAAGATGTTTTGAAACCAAATAATCGTAATTCGTGGAAAGGATCAAACCAAAAGATACTGACCAAACGACAGCATACACGTGTAACACTAGGCGCACGTATGGCTCATTAGTAAACATTAAATTGAATCAATAATTTATCAGGATTTAGTGAAATGATGTGTAACCTCGGTAACCAAAGAAAACAAAGTGTATTCATCCGTACAGAAGTCCATGGTTAGATTTCATTCCACATTCAATATTAATGTACAATATTACATCACACTTAAATGTTTAGTAATGGTCATGTTTAGGAAAATGCTTAAATGCATTAGAACGTTTGCGACCAATGACATGCTACATGGTTACCAGGAACGTTAACATACAGAACAGTATGTTGTGTTGCTGTTGTAAGCAGTTCTACAAATTATTGATTGCTAGAATCCACGATTCTACATTTACTGTACCTACCTCTTTAGTCAAGCTTCAAGATGATCAAATGACAGACGGAGAGGAATCCTTCAATATGAAATGGATCTCGTGTAAAACCGCCCGTGGCTTGTTCGGCGTAACCTTTCCTGAGTATGACCAGGTACAGTACGAGCTGTAACTGTGTAAAAGGAGACTTCTCCCGGTTTCAATGTTGATCAAACCTGACACTTGTTCTCCTTATCAAAACATCGGTATTCACAGTGCAGGTGCTCTTTTAAGTAGAGTATTACAATGTTCTACTTTTGGCACTGGCGACATGCATTTCATAAACAAATCATACACACGACCCTGTCCGCCCTCATCTGTTTAGTATCCTACTGAAAGGTATGCATATGTTGTCAGCATCTGCCGTCGATTTAACGATAAACTACAATCTATGCCCTTCAAAATACGAAGACTATGCAACCGATTCCGTCGGTTAGGTCCACAGCACGGAGTAAGCCAGTTAATCTAAATGTAACGAAGCATTAGTGCCTCCTAGTGGTATATTGTGAGAAGTGCCGCTCAACCCCAAGGCAGCGGACATTTGGACAAGGTTAAAAGTTCCTAAAGGCGTCTACGGAAATTGAGCAACATTTGAAAATCTGGATGTGAAACAATATTCTAAAAGTAAGGAAGCAAAGCAGTGACAATGTTTTGAATTTTAAAAGGCATTGAATACTTAATACTGAAATTGAAACACCAACGAATTCAGATCTTCAGATTTTAGCATTTGGACCCAATTCTCGGAGAAGTTAGATGGTTAAAATGCATTCAGTCTCGGTTGCCTTACCTACCCTTGGTATCCCGGATGTTTCCATCTTATTTATTTTTTTGAAGGTGGTACCAAACAAAACGCTATGGGTATTAAAACCCCAATTGGGCGAAACACTTCTTTCGTTTCTCACTCGAGATGTTGTTTAATTCACCGGTTGCAATTCACCAATGAGCAACGCCCCCCTCCCTCCCTCCCTCCCTCGCCCGACGTAACGAGGAAGCGTTTGACGTGGCAAGGTCCCGGACATCACATCGACAAGCATCACTTTAGAGCTGTAGACTAAAAGGGCAGTTGCTATATTTTGTTCATCATACACCACACCTGCTTTCAGGTCGAGTGGAGGACCTGAACAAGCAAGGAGAACCAGGCTTTCAGCGCGCCTTACGCAAAGCAAGGACAAATCATGTGGTGGTTTGTCGTCGCTAGTTTTTTCCACTGTCTGTCGGCCTATGATGTAGATTTGAAGAAACTGGATGGTCTCGCAAAAGCGAAGGTGGAGGTACAGTAACCTATATCGCGTTCTGTTTCTATACCTTTTGTCAGCCTAGTAATCCTACATTTTGAGATGTTACGTTAATGCATAGGAAACGGGGTTAAGATCATTTTCGGTATGCTTGCTTCTATAGGGGTTGGACATTCAAAATATTTATATACGTAAAGGTTTACAAGTAGACGTCTTTGGACTGCATCCATGTCGTTGTAACGGAATATATACTTACATTGAATACAGTTTTGTTTTCCATGCAGTTTGTGCGCGGGCCTAGCATTACTTTTTTAAGATCTAAACGAAGCAAAAAATACCCAATTAGTTTGGGAAGTATTTAAGATTCTGTCTTCGTCTGAGAAATTGTAACCAACAACCACGGAAATCCGTTGTCTTCATGACGAGAATAGGTCAGTGTTATACGTGTCAGTAAAATGAGACGAAGGTCTCAAGTTACCTGACAATACCCGTTCATTAGAGACCGTGTAGCAAGTAGCCCCAGGGCATCCCTGATGGATCACACCTATAGGATCGTTTTTACAGCTTTAGCCCTCCACCTCTTGGTTTCTGTACAGTAATTCACAGCCAGGCTATCGGGCATTACACAAAACTGTACTTTTGTGTAACTGTCTTCAATCCTGGTCCTCAGTGCCCACTGTCCTGTATGTTTTAGATTTTTCCCTGCTCTGACACACCTGATTCAAATGAAAGGCCGTTATCAGGCTTCCACAGAGCTACACATTAATTCTCTTCACATGGAACATTCACTTGTGTACACTTAATATTCACTGTTTCCTCCTCATGGTCATCTTTCACTCTCCCTCAGTCATGTGGTGGGTGACAGCTGAACAGGTTGAGAGAGGTAAGCCCTTTAGCTTTATGATACAATAATAAAGTGTCTTTTTTATTTATTTAAGTATAGTGCTATTTGTTGTAAATTAACTTATTTCCACAGGTCAAAGCCTTTGTCACCCAGGATATTCCTCTTTAGTATCCTTTTCCTAATGCAGTCAAACGAGCACATAAAACATATGCTCACTTAGAACTAGAATAGAAACTCAACTGTGTCTGTCGTCTGTGTACAAAACACCATCCACAGGGTGCCCCCTGTAGCTCACCAGATACACACACACACACACACACACACACACAGTCCACATCTCCCGTTGTGAACCTTGACCTCCCCAGCCACAATCTGGTGATGAAGCACATTCCTGGGGCCGACCCTGAGCTTGTCCTCCTTAACCACTACTATGAGGAGCTGGATGTAAGTCCTGTATTTCACCCTGCCTGTTAGCGAAGATGTGATTTACTGCTTTACTTTCTACGTGCACTGTTTCTGTGTCGGTTTAGATCTGATCGTCTGCTCAAATGGATTGAATGTAAAATGGATTGAGTGTTTAAGCTGTTGTGAGGGTTCTGTATAAGGAGGAGACCTGGAGGGTTTAGGTGCAGTTCTACAGGTGTAGACATGTGAAGCCGTCTGCCATAAGCTTGTAAAAACGTCTATACGCATCCATTTGATGAGATGAATGTGTCTAAGCTGGTGTCTGCCCTGCACAGCGCATCGGCCTGTCTGACATGACCCGCTCCGAAATCAACGAGCTCCTGGGCAAACTGGGCTTCTACAAGAAGGCCGAGCCCGAAGACGAGGTCCCGGAGGAGTTCCGCTTCTCCCCCGCCAAGGACAGCCCCTTCAAAGATGGCGAGGAGACCCCGTCCTCACCCCCGCCCACGGAGAGCGTGTCCCCAGAGGACGGGCACTCTGATCTGTAGCCCCCTCACCTAGCGAAGCCAGGCCTCGTCACTGTAGCCCCGCAACAGATGTTGGGGGTTAAAATGTCTGCCAAGCAGATTCTGGATCAGCACTTAAAAAAAGGACAGAATCTCAGAAGCACAGATTTGGCCCTCCCGAGGCTCACGGTTAAGACGTTTTGTTTAGAATCTGTTTGGTCGTTCGTTTTCAAGGGGTGTGTTGGGTTTGTGTTTGTTTTTACGATGAATGTCAGGTGTCTTACGGCGTCATCGTCTCTCCACTCATCTCCCTCGTGTGTGCTTATGACTTCCTGTTTACTGGGAAACTGAATGACGCTCCAGGCTGTAAATCGTTCCGATTGGCTTAGAGCTGATGACCCATGTTCTGGTGGCAGAAGTGTATCACTCTGGAGGACTGCAGTGGAGGGCATGATGTATGGGTGTCATAACTGATGTTACAATAAAAAATTACCCAAATTATTTTTTGTATCTGTGCCATTTCTGAACTGACTTTCAGATCTTTTATAACAGCACAGCTTCCTCCCATTTGGTGTAAATGGCTAGCAGATCACATGGCATGTTGAACAGTACAACACTGCACTCAAGACAATGTTTAAAGCAATAAAGACAAGTCATGATTTTCCATAGTTGGTTTAAATTTAATTCACATTTCACTGTGTTGTATAGAAACTTGTTTTATGACAATGTGTCCAAACTTATGTACAGCATTCACTAGCTTGTGGAAGCCCTTGGATGGACAGGAATATTTTAATTTAGTAATATTGGTCAATGTAAAGTCTAAAAGCACAAAGTGAAATACAACAAAAACATTTTTTTTTAATTCTTGAAAAATAAACCATTAAAATACGTATGGAATAAAATTCTCCTTTGCTAAAGTTCAGAAAATATACAGTATAAGTATATTCAAGAAAGTATATTCTGCCTTAATCATCAATACTCTAAAGTTTACCTTTTGTAAAACTGAGCTGAAAGCCAGCTTTCATTTGGGCACAAGACTTAAGTCTACGAGGCTAGGTGTACTTATTCACTGATTTAGCACTAGACTTATTTGCTGACCTTTAAAACGTCAAACGTATAGAGTATGGTCTTAACACCCACTAATGAATCCATTCAATAACACGCGACCCAAGCATAAATAAAGAACTCTCTAAAACACACGTGCTTGGTTGTGCAGGCTGTGGTGGAGGTGGGGCACGTGCGACAAGACTGTGAGGCTTCGAGATTCTCTGTCGCTAGGTTATTATGACACGTGGGGATATTCAGGTGACAGAACAAGAACAACACGGACTTTCTCGCTGTGTTTTAGCTAGCTTAGCCATTCAGCGTCGGGCCTTTATACGTACACGGACGTTAAGTAAATTCTACGCAAAACAACATCCCAGTGTTTACAAGTTAAACTTAAATAGAAATAATAATCAAAATCAATAACGAAATAAGGACTATTTAAAACAATTCAAGTACATATGTTTTAAAAAGCATGCAGTTTTGGTGAAACCTTTGACAGTACCAGAGTTAAAACGGACATAATGTGAAAACATTATGAAAAGCATTTTTGCTTCACAATTGCTATCAACAGCTTGGGTAACGTCGAAAAAAAATCATTCAAAAGTTGATCAAATGTAAGCTTTTAAGAGGGAATCTACCAAAACACGAGTAATATTGCCTATCCACTTAAATGGATTATAACTGAAGTTTCAGTATAAAATATTTATCAAAGCTCAGAAAGATCGGTTGGGCTCTGATGAACAGACTTTGGTGTTCTCTTTCTGGAAGAAGAGGGGAGTGTGTCCCAGAGAAGGGGAATCAGAAACGACGCCACCAGTCAACACAGATATCCATGCCATAACGATACGTACACACATATACACAACACGGTTTCCCCCCGTGGCACTCACTGGCATCACACCTCAGTGCCTTGGCTGCAGTCGGGTGGAGGGAGGTGTTCGCAGGGGGGGGGGGGGGGGTGGGGGTGGGAGGAGGGGGGTGTTAGGTTCGGGGGAGTGAGCAAGAGGGGTGCGATGGTGTGGAGGCCCTGCTCTTGGATCATGGGGTGAGCCTCACCCCAGCGCGGCCAGGTCAAAGGTCGGAGAAGGAGCGGGCCACTTTCATCTCGTGCCTGCGCAGGTGGTTGACCAGGGACTGCACGTAGGTGAAGACGCACTTCGAGTCTGGCTTTCTCCCCATGATCATCATGTCCTCCACCTCCAGCAGGGGCATGCAGTTAGCGAAGGCCCTGGAAGGGGGGAGGAGGGGGAGACAGGAAGGTAGTCAGATGGAGAATGGGAGGGAGGGAGGGAGAGGGGAGAGAGCGAGGGAGGGATGGACCATCAAAACTCCCCCAAGAAAAAAAAAAGTCTGTCTGTTGTATCCATCTACTGCAGTGTACCGCATACATCTAATTTCGGTGCTAAAATATTAGTTATAAGCTTGCTTATGCTTAAAACAAGTACATTTGGCTGCCAGTTCAGTAAGTGTTAAGGCTCATTCATGTTCATAGATATCCCACTCACTCACTGAGCACAACTTCGGACATTCATTTAGCACTTCTTTTAAATAAAAACTATAAACTGTAAAAGTTGAACAAGTAAAACAGAGCACAACCAGAAAATATCTACAGTTTGATGGATCCAGAATTAAACTGTAAGTCATGCTTCCAACCACTAGGTGGCGACAGTTACTCAGAAGCCTTGCAGCGCTGGCGACAGCGCTCTGCAGAGGGGGGCTCTGCTAGTTATAGTCTGAGCTGCCAAGCCAGGAGCAGAGAAGAAGAAGGAGAGGGGAAACACTGCAAGATAGGACAGGCAGAGCTGGACCATGGGACCTGCAGAGGGTCAGCGTATCCAATAAAAACACAACTGACAGGATACAGAATAAAGCTATACTTGGTTGTCTTTCTGAGGCTGAAACATGAGGACTTGGTGTGACTTGTCTAACTCCCTATTGAGCCAAAATGGTACAATAAAATTATGACATTTTCCAGGTGGATAAACACTGGTGATCCAAATCCAATGAGAAATAGACACAGACACACACGGGACCTGCATTTCTCATTCCAGCTACCTAGTTTCCAAGCTCTGGGTCTTCAACACTGTGAAGCTGCAGCTCCTTTTAAAGTGTGGAGCTCCAGATGTGCTGGTGACTGGCTCCGTGCCTGGACCTCAGCCTTGTGGCCACATACACACGCACACACACACACATACCCAGGGAGTCAGATGGCTGAGCGGTTAGGGAATCGGGCTACTAATCAGAAGGTTGCCGGTTTGATTCTTGGCTGTGAAAAATGACGTTGTGTCCTTGGGCAAGGCACCTCACCCTACTTGCCTTGGGGGGAATGTCCCTGTACTTACTGTAAGTCGCTCTGGATAAGAGCGTCTGCTAAAATGACAAATGTAAATATACACACACATATATACACATTTTTGTGGAACAAACATATACCCTCTCCCACAACCCCCTCCCCCACGTTCTATCTCAGCACCGTGGAGAGATTCCTCAGTGGGACTGCCACCCCCTCCCTCCCCCCTCCTCCTCCTCTCACCATGAGCGTAATACCGGCGGGACCGCGACTTTAGGAGGAGTTTTTGGTTTTGACCAGGCCCTTGGTCACCAGGCCCCGGTAGAACTCCTGCAGGTACGTGTACACACACTTCCAATCCGGCTCACGCATCTGCACCATGTCCTCCACATCCAGCAGCTGGGGGCAGTCTGCCAGCCTCCTGCACCCCACCAGGACCAGGGGCAGGGGGGAGAGAGGGGGGGAGGGGGAGAGAGAGGGGAAGATAGGGGAGAGGAGAGGGGGAGAGAGTAGAGGAGAGAGAGGGGGAGGGGAGAGGAGAGAGAGGAGGGAGGGGAGAGAGGAGAGGAGAGAGAGGGGGAGGGGAGAGAGGAGAGGAGAGAGAGGGGGAGGGGAGAGAGGAGAGGAGAGGAGAGGAGAGGGAGGGGGGAGGGGAGAGAGGAGAGGAGAGAGAGAGGGGGGAGAGGAGAGAGGGGGAGAGAGGGGAGAAGATAGGGGAGAGGAGAGGGGGAGAGAGTAGAGGAGAGAGAGGGGGAGGGGAGAGAGGAGAGGAGAGAGAGGAGAGGGAGGGGGGAGGGGAGAGAGGAGAGGAGGGAGAGAGGAGAGAGAGGGGGGAGAGAGAGAGGGGGGAGAGGAGAGAGAGGGGGGGAGAGGAGAGAGGAACAGCAACATAACAGAGAGAGAAGAGGTGCGGACAAGACAACAGAAAAAAGATGGAGAGAGAGAGGTGGGGGTGGAGAGAGAGAGGTGGAGGTGGAGAGAGAGAGGTGGGGGTGGAGAGAGAGAGAGAGAGGTAGGGGTGGAGAGAGAGAGAGGTGGGGGCAAAGAGGGAGGCAGAGAGGACAAAGCGTGAGCAGCCAAATCCAAGGGTTCAGGGTGAGGAAGACAGAGAAAGAAGAGACACAAAAAAATAAAAACAACAAAAGTTACAGTCTCCGTGGTGACAGACGCATCCATGAGTTGACATGCTTCATGAACATCATGACACATATGTGCACACACTCACAGAAATAAATAAAATAGAAAAAACACAAAAATGGCAAATGGATCGTCGGACGACATCCATTTTGCATTTGTGGTTTTGTTTTGTTGTCGTTTTTTCTGTGCACCGACACAAGAGACCGGGGAGGGGACATCAACAACAGGAAGTGGCTTTGTTTTGTCCCACATATACAAGAGAGACACGGAAAACAACACCAAGGATCCTACAGTGACTCTACAACACACACACACACTGGTGGTGCACAGGGATGTTGGTGTGTGTGTGTGTGTGTACGTGTGTGTGTGTGTGTGTGTCTCAGGCAGAGGGGTGTGTGGTGCCCAGGAAGAGGGTGACAGTGAGGAGGTTTGGAGGAAACAGTGGCAGTCATCATCATCATCCTCATCATCATCATCATCACAGCTGTTCTACTGGCAGGTGACACAAACACTGGCAGGTGACAGGCCAGAGAATGAAGGGTCACGAGACCCCAAAAGAAGAGGAGTGAGAGAGGAGGAGGAGGAAGAGGAGAGTAGAGGGTAAGTAGGAGGGAGGTTTGGGCTGCAGTCACGGCTACTTCCTGTCAGGTGGTCGTTTGGGGAATGGGTATGCACCAATCCCAGTCCAGATGGATGGAGAGTGGAGGTTGAGAGAGGAAGAGGAAGTAGTAGTAGGTGATCCATGACCTCACGGAGCATAGGGGGCGGAGCGAGAGAGACTGATGAAGGGATAAAAGGGTAGACAGACATCCGGAGGAGTACGACTTCAGGAGCCACTGGGATGTGAATCCCATCCACCCATCCATCCCTGTGGAGACCTTGAGAGATCTGTCTCCCCTCCCCAGCCTGGAGGAGCAGGGAGGCTGGGAGGCTGGGCAGGGAGGCAGGGAGGCTGGGAGGCAGGGCAGGGAGGCAGGGAGGCTGGGAGGCAGGGAGGCTGGGCAGGGAGGCTGGGCAGGGAGGCTGGGAGGCTGGAAGGTGGGGGAGCTCAGCCCAGTTGAGCCTAAGATTCCACTAAACCAGGCCTGAATGTTGATGTTATTCAGGTCGAACTAATGACCTGGAGAGGCTGGACCGGGGAACACCTGAGGTCTGTTAGTTTGGGCACGTCGAAGCGAGGAAAGATGCTTATCTCTGGGGTCAAATGTTGGGCTGTGGTTTTGTTGGTGTTGAGTGGTCGGTGCAGCAGATGCATATCAGAAATCTGGCCCAGAGGAAAGGCTTTGGCTTGGAGAAAGAGTTTCTTGCTGATGTAGGTGAAATCGTACACACAAATACACACGCTAGTCAGGAACGTCACCCACTGAAGACGTTCCTCTAAGACTTCACACCGCCGGAGGTCTACCACCTTGCAGCGCGCAACAACACGGACTGTGTGGGTTAGCTCCTGTGTGACGAACGCCCAACAAACGCAACAGTATGTTAGGAGTACTCACTCTGCCGTGCTGAAGGCCACCTCGAAGTTGTGCCTGCGGTTGCTAGGCGTCAGTTCGGAGTAGTCGAAGGCCTCTGGGAAGAAGTTGTGCACCAGAGCGCAGAACGCCATGCCGTCGCTCCAACAGGAAGAAAAGTTCTGAATCTCCACGTTCTAGGAATGAGAAAGGAAAATAACCGTCACGGAAATGAAACCCGCTTATTGCTGCTCCCCTCGGAGCACAATGAAAACCCCAGAAGGACTTAGAGGGAGGTGGTTGAAGGTAGCGACCCGGCGCGGTGGGTGCCAGGGCGGCTTAGCTCACCTCGTAGGAGCGGGTCTTGGCACGGCACCAGTCCAGCAACATCTGCTTGATGGAGTTGGCGTTGGGCACGCCGAAGCTGGTGGAACGCTGGACGTTGTTCACCTTGGCGACCGCTAGATTCCCGGGGCTGAGGAGGAGGGCTCGTTTAAAGTTCACGTTTTCTCCCTTTAGAGTCTTTTTAAAGATGTATGTTATATAATTACATATATTTGGGGCATTTCATGCTTCATCAGATCGTTGGACAGGAAAGGTGGGGAGAGAGAGAGAGTGAGAGTGAGAGAAACACAGAGAGAGAGACACAGAGAGAGAGATAAGGAGAGGAGGAAAAAGAGAGACTGGGAGAAAAAAAAGAAAAGAGAAAAAAACAGAGAGAGATCCAGCAAAGGGCCATGGCCAGATTTGAACCCCAAATCTCTGCAACCTACACGGTTCACACTTATCAGGTAAGCTCATCTCTCATGTGTTCTCCAGGATCCTTACCCTCCACTCTCCAGCTTCTCGATCATGGCCCGGCGAGCCTGCATGGCAGACGTCTTGGGCAGCGTCTGGGCCCTCATCAGCTCCTTACGCTTCTCCGCCTGACGACGCTCCATGGCGGCCAGACCGCCGCCGCCGCCGCCGCGAGGTGAGGCGTCGTCCTCACGGTCAAACACACTGGTAGAGAGAGGTCATAGGTCACACACACTGGTACAGAGAGAGAGGTCATAGGTCAAACACACTGGGACAGAGAGAGAGAGATCCTAGGTCACACACAGTGGTACAGAGAGAGAGAGGTCATAGGTCAAACACACTGGGACAGAGAGAGAGAGATCCTAGGTCACACACACTGGGACAGAGAGTGAGAGGGGTTATAGGTCAAACAATCTCTAATGATTCATTTAAGGCCTCGGTCAATGCTAATGCCAGGGATATCTGAGGACTGTTCACTCACCTGCCCACTTTCTTAGTGGATGAGGAGGAGAAGCTGTAGGACTTGGACTGAACTGACCCCTCTGTGGAGAAGACAGGAGATGGAGACATCACACAATCAACACAAGTCCTCCGACATGACACTGACGAGGGCGACCATCTCCTGACCTAGAAGAAGGAGAAGGAGGAGAAGAAGAAGGAGGAGGAGAAGAAGGAGAAGGAAGAGAAGAAGGAGAAGGAAGAGAAGAAAGAGGAGAAGAAGAAAGAGGAGAAGAAGAAGAAGGAGAAGGAGGAGAAGAAGGAGGAGGAGGAGAAGGAGAAGAAGAAGGAGGAGGAGAAGGAGGAGGAGAAGGAGGAGGAGGAGAAGGAGAAGAAGGAGAAGGAGGAGGAGAAGAAGGAGAAGGAGGAGAAGAAGAAGGAGGAGGAGAAACTCACTGTCTGTCTTCTTCAGGTAGCTGGCCTCCATGATGGTGCTGCAGCTCGAGCGGCTGCCGTCATCTGGACACAAACAAACACACGTCAGCAGTCTGGAAAGGCTTTGAGTGGTTCCCTACACGGTCTGCACAGAAGCTGGGGCGCTGCAGGTGAACGCACATTAGTATCATTTTTTGGAGGGCGTTATTTATCAATAGGACAGTAGGAGAGAGAGGAAGGAAAGTAGAAAGAGAGAGGGGAAGTCAGTGTCATGTGACCAGTGTCATGTGACCAGTGTCCTGGGCCTACCGGACTGGGCGAAGCGGTCTGTCTTGGTGAGCTGGCTGAGGGTGGAGCCGTCAGCTGACTTCTCCACCTTCTTCACCACCACCTCCCCTGCTGCCCCCGGAGCGCGGCCTTTCTGAGCGCGCTCCTCGCGGTGCTGCCGCAGTTCCTGCAGACGAGTCTCACGCTCCTTCTCTCTCTGGTCTGAGACGGAGGGGAGGAGGAGGAGAGGGAGGGAGGAGGAGTGGGAGAGGAGGGAGGAGAGGGGAGGGGAAGGAGGAGGAGGAGAGGGAAGGGAGGGATGAGGAGAGGGGAAGGAAGGAGGAGAGGGAGGGGAAGAGGGAAAAGTCAGCGGAAAAAGGGGTTGAGGGAGGAGGAACTGAAACAAACTTTGCCTCCTCAGACAACAAAGTCAGACTAAACAGGGAGGTCATATTTGAGCAGCAACACTTGCTGGATTCTTTCCATAGCGTTCTCAAAAAGCCTCTGAACCCTAACAGCCTCCCTGCAGGTTTACGACTCCCACAAGCCCCCTCCAGCTGTGTTTGAGCACGTGCTGTGTGAGGATCAAACAGTCCCAAACAAAGAGTCCTAATCGCTCCATCGCTTAAACCACCAGCCAAGACCAACCAGAGCTCTCCAACACGGAGATATCCTAACATCCACGCTGCCCCCGTGTAGTCTTACCTGTCCATTTACTTTCCTAAGCCCTTTGCGGTCTCACCATGACCAAGCTAAACACACAAATCGGCGGCATAGCAGAAGTGCTAGCGAGCTCTGTTTTCTGTGGCTGGATGCAGAGTCATTGTCCTGGCTCGTATCCTGCACTGCAAAAACTCTAAATATAACCAAGTATGATAATCTGTTTGTTAGATCTTAAATCTACTTGGCCTCGTTTCTAATATAAATGGCTAATCGAGTGACTTCATTGAAGAAAACAACCGGTTATTTACAGAAATCTTTCCAAGTCAAATCCACTTTGCACCGGCTGGCACTTTACTTGAGCTGGTTTTGTTGCACTTAAATTTGACAGGGTGCCTCCAGGAAGAGCCAACACCTCGCCCCAGATGTGCCGACTAGCGTCCGTCCTGGCTGGTGGACTAGCGTCCACCCCCCACCCTCACCCCCACCCGCAGCCTCACCCCCCACCCTCACCCCCACCCGCAGCCTCACCCCCCACCCTCACCCCCACCCGCAGCCTCACCCCCCACCCCCACCCTCACCCCCCACCCTCACCCCCACAACACCCTCATCACACGTGGCCAGGGAAGGGAGTGTCGGAGTTCTCTCACAGCATCCAGTCTCATGCATGTTAACGGGAAGTGTTGACACGTCCCTCACCGCCAACCACAGCACGAGCCACCGCGCACAATTAGCTTGACGAACAGGAAGCCCGGAGTGTCGAAAGGTAACATTTGTAGGGAAGGGCGACTTTAACGAGGTGTGGTTGACGATGACGGAATGTGACAGGCTGACGACGCAGGCAGGCAGGCACGGACGGGACACAAAACAACAACAAGACGAATACACACGGATTCACTCTGCCATGAACACGCCACACAAACCTGTCCTACCTATTTCCTCCTGCGTACAGCCCAGCGTGGCCTCTGGGGGCAGGACGAGGGGGGGAGGGGGGCAGGACGAGAGGAGAACATGAGAGGACTGAAACTAAAGAGTGAACAGGGGGAGGGGGGGGGGGAAGAGAGGGCTAACTTCTGTAGCTAGAGAGGGAGGGGGGAGACCATAGATATAACTAAACAACTGGAAAGAGAGAGGGAGATGGAGAGGGAGAGAGAGATAGAGAGAGAAAGAGAGAGAGACAGAGAGAGAGAGGGAGAGAGAGGGACATAGAGAGAGAGAAAGGGAGATATAGAGAGAGAAAGGGAGAGAGAGAGGGGAAGAGAGAGAGAGAAAGGGAGATATAGAGAGAGAAAGGGAGAGAGAGAGGGACATAGAGAGAGAGAAAGGGAGATATAGAGAGAGAAAGGGAGAGAGAGAGGGGAAGAGAGAGAGAGAAAGGGAGATATAGAGAGAGAAAGGGAGAGAGAGAGGGACATAGAGAGAGAGAAAGGGAGATATAGAGAGAGAAAGGGAGAGAGAGAGGGGAAGAGAGAGAGAGAAAGGGAGATATAGAGAGAGAAAGGGAGAGAGAGAGGGGAAGAGAGAGATGAGAGAGAGATGTTTGACTTCCACTGAAGGAAGGGGACAGGTCTGGTCTGACCTCACCTCTCTTCCTCTTGCGTAGCTCCCTCATGGCTGCTCGGATCATCTTCCTCTCCTCAAAGTCTTTGGACTCGTCCAGCTGTCGGAAAACAAACAACACGGCCGTCACAGACGGAAAGAATGAGAGAGGTCGCCCCCGACAACGCTGTTCCAGCCCCTCCGAGACCCACGACACCGCTGTTCCACAGTTAAAAGTGTGTATAAAAACACTGTGTGTGTGTTTACGCTGAGGAAACGCCGGCACACAACTGAGAAACTTCACAAATTACGGGTTGGAGCATAAAAAACTGCGAGCAGGTAGGATGGATGAAGGATGGATGAATATTAAGTGGAGGATGGATGAACGTATGAAGAGAAGGATGGATGAATGCATGAAGTGAAGGATGGAGGAAGTGAGGGATGGAGGAAGTGAAGGATGGAGGAAGTGAAGGATGGAGGAAGTGAAGGATGCATGAAGTGAAGTATGGAGGAAGTGAGGGATGGAGGAACTGAAGGATGGAGGAAGTGAAGGATGGAGGAAGTGAGGGATGGAGGAAGTGAGGGATGGAGTAGGTACCATTCTGTCCAGGACCTCCTCGTCCTCGATGGCGGCCAGCTGTTCTTCCGTCAGTTTTCCGGAGAGTTCTTCAGCTCTGGGCCGGGAGCTGGACGATCCGTTGGGGATGACGGGGGCTTGACACGCCACCTGCACCGACGGCACAGAAGCGAACACCGGCTCTGACACCATCACTGGCTCTGTCTCCATCTGCGCACACACACACACACACACACACACACACACACACACACACACACACACACACACACACACACACACACACACACACACACACACACACACACACACACACACACACACACACACACACACACACACACACACACACACACACACACACACACACACACACACACACACACACACACACACACAGAGAGATTAGTCATGGGGACATTTTAGGGGGGTTTATTATGTTCCTTGGTAAAAATAAAAAAAATTTACACTGGTTACGTTCAACACATTATGTTCAACACAGGGATCAGGATTTCAAACAACCTCGGAAGGATGAGGGATTAATCCCCTGGTGTTTCCAGAGTGTTCCTCAGTGACGCTGACCACTCCACCCCTCCACCCCTCCTCCCCTCCTCCACCCCTCCACAGCTGGACAGATACAATAGAAGAAGCCAGCACACACACCAGACCTGGACACACCAGATCTGGACACACCAGATCTGGACACACCAGACCTGGACACACCAGATCTGGACAGGCCCCTCAACCCAACAGCTGTGTTTACAGACACACTGAGGCCCGCTGACATGCAGGAAGGCACAGACACGGGAGGATTGTACTAAACACGTCATGGACGCACTGCAGGAGCCAGTGTGTGAGATAGAGAGGAAAATAGAGAGAGGGAAGAAGAGTGGGAGAGAGAGAGACATTGAAGGAGGGAGAGAGAGACATGGGGAGAGAGAGAGAGACATTGAAGGAGGGAGAGAGAGACATGGGGAGAGAGAGAGAGACATTGAAGGAGGGAGAGAGAGACATGGGGAGAGAGAGAGAGACACATGGGGAGAGAGAGACACGGGGAGAGAGAGAGAGAGAGAGCGGGAGAGCGAGCAGGACAGTCTCTGTACCCCTACTGCTGACAGGCTGACACACATGATGAGTCATGGACATAAACAGCACTGTACTCTGTAAGATACCACTGGCTGTTTAACTGTTTATTTTAAGTGGCCATAAAGTCTTTAGATAACAGCTCTAAAGATATCTTCCTCTGGCTCCACATGCTTGCAGTAGACTACAGAGGTTAGCATGCTTAGGACTTCAGTGCTTTTATTGTAATTGAGCCTCTGGGCCTAACCCTGTCCAGAATTAGCCCAGGCAGCTGGCATTGTCCCCACCAACCTCCTCTCTCTAGTCTCACCCTTCTAGGAGAGGCCCAGATCAGCCCCAGTCCCGGCCCCAGCCCTAGCCCCGGCCCCAGCCCTAGCCCCGGCCCCAGCCCCGGCCCCTGTCACAACCCATTTCCGAGGGGGCTTGTAGTGATCAAAGCAGCCCTTTGGCTCTGGAGGTTTGGACCCTTGGATCTGACCCGGGGGTCAGGTTGGAGTGAGAACCACTTGACCGCAGAGGAATGTTATTTGGATGCTGCACCGGCCGGCAGACACAGAGAGGCCCTTTCCTCCTAAAGCTGTGACAGAGAGGCCCTTTCCTCCTAAAGCTGTGACAGAGAGCCCTTTCCTCCTAAAGCTGTGACAGAGGCCCTTTCCTCCTAAAGCTGTGACAGAGAGGCCCTTTCCTCCTAAAGCTGTGACAGAGAGGCCCTTTCCTCCTAAAGCTGTGACAGAGAGGCCCTTTCCTCCTAAAGCTGTGACAGAGAGGCCTTTCCTCCTAAAGCTGTGACAGAGAGGCCCTTTCCTCCTAAAGCTGTGACAGAGAGGCCCTTTCCTCCTAAAGCTGTGACAGAGAGGCCCTTTCCTCCTAAAGCTGTGACAGAGAGGCCCTTTCCTCCTAAAGCTGTGACAAAGAGGCCCTTTCCTCCTAAAGCTGTGACAGAGAGGCCCTTTCCTCCTAAAGCTGTGACAGAGAGGCCCTTTCCTCCTAAAGCTGTGACAGAGAGGCCCTTTCCTCCTAAAGCTGTGACAGAGAGGCCCTTTCCTCCTAAAGCTGTGACAGAGAGGCCCTTTCCTCCTAAAGCTGTGACAGAGAGGCCCTTTCCTCCTAAAGCTGTGACAGAGAGGCCCTTTCCTCCTAAAGCTGTGACAGAGAGGCCCTTTCCTCCTAAAGCTGTGACAGAGAGGCCTTTCCTCCTAAAGCTGTGACAAAGAGGCCCTTTCCTCCTAAAGCTGTGACAGAGAGGCCCTTTCCTCCTAAAGCTGTGACAGAGAGGCCCTTTCCTCCTAAAGCTGTGACAGAGAGGCCCTTTCCTCCTAAAGCTGTGACAGAGAGGCCCTTTCCTCCTAAAGCTGTGACAGAGAGGCCCTTTCCTCCTAAAGCTGTGACAGAGAGGCCCTTTCCTCCTAAAGCTGTGACAGAGAGGCCCTTTCCTCCTAAAGCTGTGACAGAGAGGCCCCTTTCCTCCTAAAGCTGTGACAGAGAGGCCCTTTCCTCCTAAAGCTGTGACAGAGAGGCCCTTTCCTCCTAAAGCTGTGACAGAGAGGCCCTTTCCTCCTAAAGCTGTGACAGAGAGGCCCTTTCCTCCTAAAGCTGTGACAGAGAGGCCCTTTCCTCCTAAAGCTGTGACAGAGAGGCCCTTTCCTCCTAAAGCTGTGACAGAGAGGCCCTTTCCTCCTAAAGCTGTGACAGAGAGGCCCTTTCCTCCTAAAGCTGTGACAGAGAGGCCCCTTTCCTCCTAAAGCTGTGACAGAGAGGCCCTTTCCTCCTAAAGCTGTGACAGAGAGGCCCTTTCCTCCTAAAGCTGTGACAGAGAGGCCCTTTCCTCCTAAAGCTGTGACAGAGGCCCTTTCCTCCTAAAGCTGTGACAGAGAGGCCCTTTCCTCCTAAAGCTGTGACAGAGAGGCCCTTTCCTCCTAAAGCTGTGACAGAGAGGCCCTTTCCTCCTAAAGCTGTGACAGAGAGGCCCTTTCCTCCTAAAGCTGTGACAGAGAGGCCCCTTTCCTCTAAAGCTGTGACAGAGAGGCCCTTTCCTCCTAAAGCTGTGACAGAGAGGCCCTTTCCTCCTAAAGCTGTGACAGAGAGGCCCTTTCCCTCCTAAAGCTGTGACAAAGAGGCCCTTTCCTCCTAAAGCTGTGACAGAGAGGCCCTTTCCTCCTAAAGCTGTGACAGAGAGGCCCTTTCCTCCTAAAGCTGTGACAGAGAGGCCCTTTCCTCCTAAAGCTGTGACAGAGAGGCCCTTTCCTCCTAAAGCTGTGACAGAGAGGCCCTTTCCTCCTAAAGCTGTGACAGAGAGGCCCTTTCCTCCTAAAGCTGTGACAGAGAGGCCCTTTCCTCCTAAAGCTGTGACAGAGAGGCCCTTTCCTCCTAAAGCTGTGACAGAGAGGCCCTTTCCTCTAAAGCTGTGACAGAGAGGCCCTTTCCTCCTAAAGCTGTGACAGAGAGGCCCTTTCCTCCTAAAGCTGTGACAGAGAGGCCCTTTCCTCCTAAAGCTGTGACAGAGAGGCCCTTTCCTCCTGGGGTTGGACTGTCTGAGCATCACGGAAAGGGAAGCCTGTCTTTATAAAGACACAGTACATTTGCCTGTATTCCACTACACATTCTGTGGCTGTGTTTGTGTGTGTGTGTGTATGCTCGGTGTGTTAAGTGTGTGTGTGTCTCGGTGTCCCAGCATACTGGGTTACGCAAGAACTGTCATTGTTCCATCACTGCTGTCTCCATCGCACACAGGACAGGGGGTCAGGTAAGGTCATCATGCATGCGTCTGGAGAACGGCAGGTTTGTAACATCAGACCTCCCTCCCCCTCCAGTCAGGCTGACAGACAGCATCAGCAGCTGACCCTGAGGATTCTGTCCTTCTGTCCAGCAGGACAACAGAAGGTAAAGCCACACATACCTGCCAGATATCCCTCAAAATGTCATCAACACACACACACACAGTTCCCCTGCTCTCCCCTGTCCTGGCAGCCTGGCCGCCATCGCAACAACTTTCCACCGGCCTCGCAACCCTCACCTCCTGCGCACTCTTTCCAAACGCAGCGTGCTTCGTATCAGAGGTGCAAAGCCTGTCATTTCAACCGCGCATTAAACAGATGACAGAGTTTAGCCCATGTCAATCACCTTCTCTCACGTCTCATTTGCTAGTCCACCCCAGACTAGTCATGTCAAGGTCAAGACTGGTCATATACTGACTGTGTGTGTGTGTGATCAGAGATATGTCTCTCACCCTCTAACTAGTGTGTGTAGCCTGTGTGTGTGTGTGTGTGTGTGAGAACCGTAAGTGTTGGCTATATCTGCACTGGCATCAAGCTGTCTAGTTGTTAGAAAGAGACAGAATGATAAGAGTCTCTTCAGCTGGCAGCTCGTCGGTTCTGCTCTCTGCACCCAGTCACAACACACGGCTGACCCACTTTCCCCGCAATACAGCACCCTCTGTTCAGTACTTGCTGCCCCTGGCAGGAACACTTCCTCAAAGCCCTGACACTTCCAGACCGTTCCACGATGTATTCATTTAGAAGACATTTACATTTAGTCATTTAGCAGACGCTCTTATTCAGAGCGACTTACAGTTGGTACAGGGACATTCCCCCCGAGGCAAGTAGGGTGAAGTGCCTTGCCCAAGGACACAACGTCAATTTGCATGACCGAGAATCGAACTGGCAACCTTCAGATTACTATCCCGATTCCCTAACCGCTCAGCCACCTGACTCCCTTCATTCAACGCCTTCATTCAAAGAGACGCATGTGGTAGTGGTGTGGGGGGATTTGAACCTGCGATTTCTCGATCTGCAGTGAAATACTCGACCACTGAGCTGAACACACTCATCGAAGTCCCGAGACTTCGAGACTGTCTGTGTTGAGTCTTTAAAAACAAACTGTCTAGCAGCCAGACACGACAGTTGGGAGCTGTTTGAAGAGGAATGTCATGGAGATTTCAGGCTTGCTGTGCGGGAAAGGTAGACCAGAGGGAATCACGGCTAGGATGATACTTGGGAGTCAGGTGGCTGAGCGGTGAGGGTATTGGGCTAGTAATCAGAAGGTTGCCAGTTCGTTTCCCGGAATGTCCCTGTACTTACTGTAAGTCGCTCTGGATAAGAGCATCTGCTAAAATGACTAAATGTACTGGAAGGATTCAACAACAAACAAGTCACTTCCTCCCACAGCAGGAAGTGTGTCCCTTTCCCCGACACACACACACACACACACACACACACACACACACACACACACACTGCCAGAGGCCCAGTAACGCTGGGATTAGAAGATTGAAACCCACACTCTGATTCTGTCACACAAAAACAGAAACAGTCACTGGGAACTGGAGGGCGGCAGGGGAAGGAGAGCGAGGGGAGGGAGAGATGGTCGGGCTCTGATCCGGGAGGAGAGGGGATGATGTGGGATAACAATAGATGAAAACGTTTGCCGTTGGAACATTTGATCCTCGGGTTAGAGCGTGAGAGGACAGACCTGCACGCACGCCTGACAGGAGGGTTAATACTGCATACCTGGCAACCCAACCACAAGGCTCTTTCTGGTCCAACAGCCCAGAGATAAACCTTGCGCCTATGATGAAACTAAACACTCACGCAGGTAAATTCAATCACTCCCATAAACAAAACCAGGTTCCAATCAAAACCTGAGATGTCCACACCATATTAAAAGGTCATATTCCACATTAAAGGGGAGGTGAGAGATGAAAGCTGATCTGATTAGAGACTCGTGGACTGACAGGTAGGTTAGGGGGGATAAGCGCCGGGTCAGGAGGGTAGAGAGGTACCAGGCTGTTGCTGCGGGAGACGAGCCCCAGCAGGGAGGGGGTGGAGGAGGAGCGGCGAGTGGCGAAGGTGGGGGGGTGGGGCACGGCGACGGCCTTCGTCTCTCGAAGATCGTCGGGGGTCGTCGTGGGCTCCGGCCCCTGCTCTCCTCCTCTGGGTGTCCCCTCTGTCTCCTGGGGACGGGGGTCTGGGTGGAGCGGGGCGTCCTGGTGGAGGGGTGGAGGAGCCGCTGGCTCGGGGTGGGGCTCAGGGAGACCCAGGGCCAGGCACAGGGCTTCCACCTGCCGGGCCAGCCTCTCCTGCTGGATCCTCAGCCTCAGATTCTCCTCCTGGAGGCAGGCCAGGGCGGAGGCCAGCGGGGTCACCCGCGCCGAGGCCTCCTCCAGCCTGGCGTTAACCCGCTTCCCGAAGGCTTGCATGTCGGTGTGGATCTCCCCCACCGCGCA
Source organism: Osmerus mordax (assembly GCF_038355195.1). NCBI lineage: Eukaryota > Metazoa > Chordata > Actinopteri > Osmeriformes > Osmeridae > Osmerus > Osmerus mordax. The sequence continues at coordinate 9,089,571 of NC_090073.1, read as the reverse complement.
GCGCAGTCTCAGCTCCAGGCCGCACACCCCTCCCTCTTCCACCTCGACCACAACCTCCTCCTCGTGCTCCTCCTCCTCCTCGTGCTCCCCCCGGGCCAGGAGGTCTCCGATAGCCTCCTCCAGACCAGCGTCCGCACACGGGCTGTCTGGGCCGCACAGCGCCCCCGGTGGCTCGGAGGCCGGAAGGAAGTCCAGGTGGACTCCAGGCATGGCTGCTAGCGTAGCCGCTGACGTCTTAACAGTCCTCTGTCGCCCCGCAAGTCCGACCGCCTCACTTCCTCCTCCCAATCAGGATCCAATCGAGTTTAGAGAAGAACTGGATGAGGCGCTGTGGGAATTGGGAGAACCCCCCCGGAAAAGGTTTGTGAGAGGAGAGCAAGACAGCGGCTCTGCCTCTTTGGAGACGCGGTGCGGAGCAACACTCGCTCTTTATACAGTCGCAACAAATCTGCCCTCTTCAGTGTCCTAGCCGTGACAGCCAATGAGCATGCACGGAATTCCGTTTCCAAGGCAGCGGAGGCCCCGACCCCCTTTTTTTCTTTTTTTTTCAGGTGCCCGTGGACGAGTCTATTTATCACTGGCCCTGCCATTATTCAACTGAGCCAGGCAGGGACTGAGGCGGAGGGGGGGGGGGGGGGGGGGGTGCTGGTGGCAACAATTCAACTCCCCCCCCTCTTTCAACTCTCCCTTTTATTTCTAGCTTGTCCTTCACACCTCGATGGGCAGGCGACAGGGTCTTGGGATGGACCCCTGGGCCGGTGCAGGGGCTGGAAACTGAGTTCTACTGCCCTAAGAGCATTTCTGACAAAGCGCAGACCGTCACACCTGCCTGAGAGAGAGCAGTTGAAAGGTTTGGGTTGCAGGAGAGATCACGGAGGGACACACTGAGAACTGACAGCAGAGAAGGCAGGACAGTCCCTCCATAGAGCTACAGTATATCTCTACTACGAGGGTGAGCTTGGGCCCTGGATCTGTCTGGGCCTGACCCTGGTCCTTCCTGGCCCTGAGCCTGGCCCACCCTGGGCCTGACCCTGGTCCTGGCCAACCCTGGCCCTGGTCCTGGCCCACCCTGGGCCTGACCCTGGCCCTGGTCCTGGCCCACCCTGGCCCTGACCCTGGCCCACCCTGGCCCTGACCCTGGCCCACCCTGGGCCTGACCCTGGCCCACCCTGGTCCTGGTCCTGGTCCTTGTCCAGCCTGTCCCTGGCACAGTGAAAGGTTCCTGGAACGGCGTGTTGATCCCTGGGCCTGGCTGTGCATGATCCCCACACCATGTCAGTCCAGAGGAGCCAGCTGCTCCTCACTGACGTGCCGAGTGCTCCGTGTGTCAGGCTGAGGTGTGTCAGGCTGGAAGCTCTGAGACGTGTGGCACGCTGTGTGTTTACAGGAGGCCGCGCAGCGCTGAACAGGGTCAGCGTACATGTGCTGTAGCGATAAGCACTGCGACACTGTTCCAACAACGCACTTCTGGCCTTGTATCAACTTCTGGCCTTGTATCAGCTGTATACTGTAGTATCTGCACTACAAGTATGTTGTTTTGGATTAAAGTGTATGCTAAATGAATAACATTTTAAAGTATGTTCCGTGTATGGCATTGTTCACGCAAAAACGCGAATGAAACAGGCATTCCCTTCTAACAGATATTACAGAGTCCTTTTAGTGCACAGTGCATGGAACAGAGAGAGACATATTCTACATAGTACAAATATACGTACATGTGGATTTTTAATTGCATGTGTGTTTGTGGTTTTAGTACGAATCAAAAGCAGCTGTTTGACTCAAACGGACATTAATTGCGTCCGTATCAGATGAGTGAAAATGCGCTTGGCGGCCTCTTCAGCTATTTACAAGAGTGTTGCTAAGAATATTCCCAGCAGCTTTATCCTGGACACGGCAGCCATGAGACAAGGCTTTCAGACTGACCCCCCCCCCCCCCCCCCCCCCCCCCCCCCCCGCTCTCTCTATCCAAACAGACACGCCTGTCATGGCTAAATGCACTTAGGGAACAAGCGTATAACTAGTTGTTCATTAAATACACAGAGATAAAACAGGTACCAGGTAGATGGAGGCCGGCCTTTTCCTTACAGATGAAAATGTGTCGGATTGGTTTCACCAAAAAACACCAAAAAAACCCACTTGTCACATGCGTCCAAACCAGCAGTCCACTTCCTGGCCAGAGTCCCTTCCCAGAGCCACCAGACCACGCGGCAGCAGAGACACCCGTGTCTCTCCAGGCTGTGCCGACAGCGGGGAGGTCCTGGGGCCCCGTACCAGGTCGACCCAGCCTGGCAGCCCGTCAGGGGGCCAGAGCCAGAGAACAGGGCCTCAGCTGGAGGGCCTCCGGGGCGCTCAGCCAGAGGGCCTCCGGGGGGCTCAGCCGGAGGCCCTCTGGCTGTCTGTCATCGCCCACCCTCTCTCCTGCACCCCGGACTCTGAGCGATGTGATGTATGTCCAGTATGTATGGCAGACAGGCAGCGGACAGGCTGGACGTGAGGCAGACAGGTGGGCACAGCAGGGTCGGAACGGGCATCCATAACCCTGAGGCAGCGTGTCTCAGCCTACTGTCACACACACACACACACACACACAGTACACACACACACACACAGTACACACATTCTGACTTATCAATCAAGCTGACCCTGCGACGACTCAGCGCCTCTCTCTTGTTTTCTCTCCTGACGTTCCATCCCTCCGTCTGTCTCTCCTCGCCCTCTCCTGATTGGCCCTTTTCTGGGATGTATCTTCCGTGAGGAACAAGCCGTCTGTTTGAACTACCTTCATTCAACACAGGTATATCAAAGGATTCCAGTCACCTACGCAACACCTAAATATCTGTACCTACGATACCTTGGGCGAGGGCGAGTGTCCTTGGGCAAGGCACTTCACCCTACTTGCCTCGGGGGAATGTCCCTGTACTTACTGTAAGTCGCTCTGGATAAGAGCGTCTGCTAAATGACTAAATGTAAATGTAATTTGTGTGTGTGTGTCACTACCACACCAGCCCTCTATTCTGCCTCGATCCCAAACTGTGTGTCTCTCCTTCGAAGCGAGTCCTTAATGGGTCACAGGGAAGAGAGCGCTGATAAGAGCTGAGGGAACCAGGACCACCAGAGCTGCTGGAGACCGCCGGCAGATCTGAGAGATTCTGCTCGCTCCGCCAACCAACAGCAATAAAGAATGATTAAAAGAACTCTTAAGAACACAGTTAAATCCACTATCTCTCATCTCGGATTACGCCACCATCCCTAATAAGGAACTTTTTTTCCGGAGCTCTCACAGTTACTGTTGTTGAACAGCTCGTAGCATATATAACCCCCCGCACACACCCCAAAACTAACTCTCACACTCCCTTGAACTTCCACGAGTGACCAGGCGGGGGCGTCCTCTCTGGCCCCAGACCTGCCCTCCCCTGGTTGATGCTAACCTGGAGTGATACGTCTGCCAGCAAACCTTTTCACAATCTCATTAGCCAGGCTATTTCCATGGCCGCCCTGTAGCCGACTGTAAGCCCACAAGATCACGGTGAACGACAGGACCCTACTGACCAGCAAACCCAGGAAGAGGGGGGGTGGGGGGAGAGAGGGAGGGGAGAGAGGGAGGGGTAGAGAGAGGGAGGGAGGGGAGAGGGCAGGGAGGGGAAAGGGAGAGGGAGGGAGGGAGTTAGGGGCAGAGAGGGGGGGGAGAGAGGTTCTCTCCCCATCTCAGTCTCTCACACAGCAAACATCCCCAAATTCATCAAATGTAAGCGTAAAAATACCAGTTATGAGCTTGCTTAAACGTAAAACAAGTCACTGTGGGTGCCAGCGCAGTACAATTTTTTTTGTTTTGAATCACGGTGGCACCCAGGTGCAGACCTGAGGTGCTAAAGCAGCATGTGATTATAGCAGGCTGTGTGCAGAACACAACACACTGGCAACATGTGACATTTGTCAGGTTCAGTCCTTTGTCCTGACTGCTATGACAATGGACATGATACCAGGTTAAAACTTGGATGACCGATGTGTTCACCATGCTATACCCTAAGCAATGTCAGGCTTGGTCAGAGAAACAACTTGAACCAACAAACATTTTACAGATTTAGTCACAAAGCTAAAACAGAAAAACACTATGCCACCAGCAAACAGCGTTGACATGAACAGTACCTGGTTGTCCTGGTGAGTCAGTCAGTCAAGCAGTCAAACATCTTCTGATGAAACGTGGATGAACTCGCTCTCGATTTGTCCGTAACTGTCGGCTTGTGTGAGACACCCCTCCTATCTGCGTCTCAATCTGTGTGTGTGTGGTGTGTGAGAGAGCGTGTGTATGCGTCTCACCCTAGGCCTAACTAGTTAAGACAGTCTAAGGGCACACCTTAAATCCCCCCACGTCCGGGCCCAAGCCCTCCCCCCAGACAGCTCCCTCCTCCCAGCCCCCATCAACCTGCCCCCTGATCCCCTTAACCAGATTACTGCTTCTCTCTCTGCATGTGGAGGACAAGACCATTAAAGAGTAAACAAGATGACCCATCGCTCCACCTCACCCCCCATCCTCACCCCCCAACACTCCTGGCTAATGGATGTTAGTGTACACCCCCCCACCCTCCCCCACAGCACTCTAGGGCCTGGGTGTGGGGCTTCTGTTGAGGGTCAACAACTCTACTAGATTTGCCTGACGAGATATCCTCACAAAACAGCATTCAGCATCTGACCCACCAATCACGGCTTGAGAACCAGGGAAGGGGCGGGTGCTCTGGGGTTCGGAGTCCCCTGAGAGGAAGTGATGAACGAATGATGAAGGGGGTATGAAGGGGGGGATGAAGGGAGGCTTGCACTGCAGGAAGGTGTGCGGAGCCTGGAGGTGTGTGAGGTGAGCGGCCCCAGTCTGACATGTGGGAGTGAGGAGTCCTTCCAGACACGAAGAAGAACGTACAGAGGGAACACAGTGAGTGAAGATAACTGAAGAAGAAAGGAACTCCTCCCTCCCTCGCCTCCCTCCTAAAGAAAAGAACGCACCGCCAAGAAAGTACACCCCCAGGACATGAACGGCACTCCCCTCCCTCCCTCCCGCCCTCCCTCCCTCCCGCCCTCCCTCCCTCCTGCCCTCCCTCCCTCCCTCCCTCCTGCCCTCCCTCCCTCCCCGCCCTCCTGCCCTCCCTCCCTCCCTCCCGCCCTCCCTCCCTCCCTCCCTCCCTCCCGCCCTCCCGCCCTCCCTCCCTCCCTCCCTCCCTCCCTCCCTCCCGCCCTCCCGCCCTCCATCCCTCCTGCCCTCCCTCCCTCCTGCCCTCCCTCCTGCCCTCCCTCCCTCCTGCCCTCCCTCCCATACCTCATCTCATACCCTACAAGGACAAATGTGACCGGCTACCCACTCTGTTTCATAAACACCCTCCTTCCTCCGTCCTCTCTCTATCCCTCACCTCTCTCTCCTTCTCATTACACTTCCACGACACTTGAACTAAGTGACCTTTATGAAAACAAAACGTAAAACATTCCACCAAAATCCACTTATTAGAATCGAGAGTTGACAGGAATTCAGCTCCAGAGCACACTACTTGTACTCGAGGGGTTAAAGGTTCTGGGACTAAATCGTACCTGATAAGACACTTTGTCACACTGTAGCCTACCAGAGAATAATGTAGTCGAGTTAACAGTATCATTGTGGTGCCTGGTAGCTGAGATGTGGTTACTGTGCACTCTGCCTGGGAAATACAGACAGTTTCTTGTCTCTGCCCACCGAAATACTGACAGCACTCCGCACTCCTGGTTCCTGATGCTCGACTGTGCTCTCTATATGAACCATTTGCATTTGTCTTTGGATAAAAGCGTCTGCAAAAACAATAAAAGGTCAGATGTACCTTGAAGGAGGATCCTGACGTGAGGCTGGAGGAGGAGGAGGAGATCTTGAAGGGCGACGCTGTCAGTCCCAGGGTCAACTCTAGAGAGGCAAACATCAACAAGGACTGTAAAACACAGTGTACTCAAGCAGAACTCCTGCACTGTTTAGGAAGTGTTTACCCATAAATATCTGTGTGTTAAACAGACACAAATCCCCGGAGCGTGTGTGAGAGGACCTGGCGCAACGCAGAGAGCTGGAGATGAATACTTCATCTTGCGCTGCCACGCAGTCGTAAACCCAGAGGTTTGAGTCGCCAGAACGGCCACCGCAGCACAGCTAACGTTAACATTCCTGTTCATCCCTCTCCTCGTACACACAGACTTAACCGTGCACACACATACACACATACTTTAGTACAGCTATAGAACAGGCGTGATGCAGACCTCGAAAAGCTGTTGGGTGGTGCTGAGGGAGATGGAGACATTTTCCAAAGCCTGTCTTCAGTCACCCACACACACACAGACACACACACACACGGTTAGCACCCAAAAAAGGAGTTCACGGCCATCACAGCAAACTGGGCTTAGCAGAGACGAACCGGGCCTTCTTGAAGAAGCGCAGTGGGGCTGTCAGAGGGGGGGGGGGGGGGGTGCTGGGGGGAGGAGGGGGGCTGGGGGGTGTAAGAGACTCACTGGGTGCTATGACAAGCCCGTTTCAGGCATGGTCTTAAATAAACTGTTTGGGTTGGAGGTCCCGGTTGCTGGGAAAGGTTTTGAACACAAGCCTGGTTGTTTGGATAGATCTCCACAGCAGCTGTGACCGAGCTGCTTCTGGGACAAACCAAGATACACACCTCATAACACACACACACACACACACATACACAGTTCTGTACATACAGACGAGGACAAGCTGGAGTGTGTGTGTGGCTAGTGAGTACAGTTAAGAGGCGGTAAACAGGCCACCGTTTCTCCTGCCGTGTAACTTCATAGACTGGGTCCGGGCGGGTGCACAGGCTGGTCAGTCCATCGTCTGACTAGGCAGGAACGCCGTAGAGAGGCAGCATTGTGCTGCGAGAACACGACACAACCCCATCATTGATTAGCGTCTCTGTTCCCAACCTACTGGCCTCGACCTCCTCTACACCCATCCAGCCTGGCCCAGTAGGACGGCAGAGCGACAATGCTGTCTTATCTCTCTCTCTCTCTCTCTCTCTCCTCCCACAAGTCCCAGCACCCCCACGGCCCGGGTCAGTATCGGTGTTTTGTGGCTGGGCTCGCGTGGCCGCCTCTTGTCTCTGACATCAACAGGGAACCCAGTGTGACGAGGTTCTGGAGTGGGTTTAGGACAGACGATACATATCTAAACCACCGCCCCCCCGCCCTGGTCTAGGCATAGTTACATTGCCTCTGTACGTACACACATACACCGAGGCTAGTTAGCTGAGCTGGCTTTGGCACTGAGTTTCAGCGTAATCATTTCAGAAACTCTAGCACCAAGCAGGAAAACATCTCCATTTAAAACAACTCAATCTTACAGGCTTCATCGACACGGACACACGTGTCGGTGGTGTGTGTGTGTGTGTTGTGTGTCGACGCCTGTTCTCCTACCTGCTCTCTGTCCCACAGTGTTGGTGTTGAGGCGGGGGGCCATGGTGGCCATGGGGGGCCATGGGGTCACTCCAGCCCTGGAGGAGGAGGAGGTGCGGCCATCCTTGATCTCGATGGTGAGGAAGGTCTTCATGTCGGGGTCGGACTCTGCCTGGCTGTCCCTCGTCCCAGCTGTTCTTCCTGGGGTCTGCTCTGCCTCGCCGGAGGCGTGCCTCAGCTTTTCAGCCGGCTGCCTCGCCCCGCCCACGCCACTCCACGATTGGTGAGCCGAGGACCGGAGTTGGGTGGCCACGCCCCGCGGCCAAGAGGAACCCTGCCGTTGGCACTCAGAGGAGGAGGATCCGAGGCGGGGTCTCCCGGGCAGGTCTGCAGGGGTGCTGAGGGGCGTAGCAGTGGTTCCGGCCGACTGGGGTGTTCCCGCCGCGGGGCCCTGGAAGAACTGGGCTCTGGCCAGGGAGCTGGCTGGAGGAGGGGGGGGGCCCCCGTTCCTCAGGGAGCCCCTCTTCAGCAGTGAGATGCTCGGGCCGGGGGCGGGGCCGGGGGCGGGGCCGGGCTCTGTGAACCTTGCGCACCCTGTCCCGCACGGAGTTGGCACGGCTGAACGGGGCCAACGCCGTCTCTCTCCTCTCGGGCGCTGCGGACGTGGGAGCAGAACACTCGATTAACCGACAGAATAAAACCCAGATGGGACACAGCGAGTGTGCGGTGACAGACCTGCTCTCTTCGCTCCCGAGTCAAACTAACCCCTCACCACCGCTGGAACACTGTCTCCGGGGGCAACACGCAGCAAATCCACTCAACTCAGAAGAAGTCTTACTCTTCTCCAAGTCTCCTCCTCTCACAGCTCTCTACAAATCCCTTTTTTTTTCCTCCTGACTCTCCCCTCTCCCTCTCTCGTGCTCCTGCCTTTTTTCTAGAATTCCCTTCCCTCCCTCCTTCCATCTCTCACTCCTTGTTGCCGTAGTAACGAGCAGACAGAGGAGTCTCTCTCTCTCTCGCTCCTCCCTCTCTCTCGCTCTCAGAGGTGACGGGGGTCAGATCTTGAGCACCCTGAGGTGATTTGAGGTGGCCTCTCATACTCACGTCACGGAGGGAGTAACGGGAGGGAGGGAGGACAGAGGTTTGTGATACAGCCAGAGGGGAAAGAACAAATGGAGAGAGAGAGAGGGCGAGAGAGAGAGCGAGCGAGAGAGAAAAACAACTCCTCTATAAATCCATCTTCCTTAGATGTTCGGTTAAGTGTTTACACGGGACAGAACACACACACACACACACAGAGAAGAGCCTGGGGACTATCTATCCTAAAGGGGTTGCATCCTGCGCTCCAGCAGTGTTCCCTGTGCTCCACCCCGCAGCCCTGACCCTATACGGTCATGTCTCCCCCCCCAAGACGCCTGATGGAAGCCATGGCCCCTAGGACGGGGGCAGGGCGCCCGATACCCAGCAGGGTGAGCCATAACTCAGGAGCTACGGACGCAGTCCTCCTGCACGTGAGACGGTCAACACCCTCAAGCTGAAGCTCTCTGTGCCATCAGGATGAATGCGAGGTTGTGTGTCCGGCAGTGAGTGTGTGTTTGTGTGTCTGGCAGTGAGTGTGTGTTTTCTGTACTTTCAAGTGCTTACCAGCATCTTTTACTTTGCCCGGGGGTGCAAACGCTGTCTCTCTGTTTAGCAGGACCTAGTGAGGGGAAGGAGAAAGAGAGATAGAGATTGAGAGAAAGAGAGAGAAACAGAAAGAGTGAGATAGAAAGAAAGAGACAGAGAGAACAGCAAAAATAGAGAAAAGAGCAGACAATTAAATAATAATAGTAAAATAATAATAAAAACAACATCTCTACAGAGAAGCCCATTCGCGTGTACATCCGGACTGTAGATCAATGGACGCGAAACACAGTCAAGAACTTTGAACACAACAGCCGGATAGTCTCAGCAGATGAAGCTGAGATGATCTGTAAACGTCACCGCGAACTCGGGGGTTGAGGGGCCACAGTAACAGGAACACTCACGGGCCCCTGTTCTTTTTTAGGCCCTCGCGTGTTTACAGTAGTGTCAGGACACTCCTCGCCGTGTTCTCTGGAAGCTTCTGGAACAACCTCTCTGACGGCAGGCGAGGAGGACCTGAGGTGAACCAGAACCTGGCAGAACCGATAGGCTACAAGACTTAGGGGACTGGCTTTGGTGTTTGTTGGTGTAGCCAAGTAACGGGAGGCCAAACAAGATTTAACTAGGTAAACACACAGACACACTCAGAGAAATATGAGATGTTTATAGGTGCTGCATGGACCAAGGTGTCACTGAGGAATGGTGTCAGGGGCCCATTTTGTCAGAGAGCAGGAATTCCAAGTATGAAGTGAAATAACACAAAGCAGCTAGACAACCCCAACCTTGTGGTGCAACGGCATACTCATTTACCGAGTTTGAATGTTAAAGTTGGAATGACTATATGGTAAGTAGCCAGAGTATTTAAAAGTATTCAAATGTTTTTATACTGTACCTTCTGTTGTAGGATGTCCACTTTTTTCCTTGCCATTGAGGAGGCCATTGTGGGAGCCTGGGGCTCTCCTGGACAGAGCTGCCCATCAGGCTGCTCTAGGCTGGGCTCCGGGATGGGCTGGGCAGGGAGGCCGTCTGGATGATGATTGGTGCTCTCCGCTTCGGAGTCTGTGCTGGAGGAGGAGCAACTCATGACCACCTCGGCCTCCTCTCCTTGGCCACGCCCCTCAGGGGCCACACCCACGCTCAGGTCAGACGTCCCGGAGTCGAAGCGTTTCCGTGACAGCGGGCCGGTGACCTCGGAGTCCGTGAGGGTTCTGGGCCCCAGGCTGGAGTCGGAGGTGCCTGAGTCATGCCTCTGTCTGAACCAGGACTGGGAGCCCACGCTGCGGTCCGAAGCTCCAGAGTCCAGCCTTGCCCTGAAGGCCGAGCTCAGCCCAAGG